>NW_022436985.1:12142133-12192554 GCF_009761245.1 Sapajus apella | reverse complement strand
AAAAAAAAAAAAAAAAAAAAAAAAGCATGCTATAAACCTTGATCTTTTTTTTTTTTTTTTAAATCACTACTACTTTCTGAGGATTTATCAGGGTTGAACATCAGACTAAGAATTTACATACATTATCTTATGAAATACTTAAAATAATCTGATGAGGTAGGTATGATTAACCTTATTAACCCTATTCATGTATGAAGAAACCAAGGTTTGTGTGTAATGCAGATTATCCAAAGTTAAACAAACAGTGGTATAATAATTTGTTTCTAAGTAAGTCCGAGTTCGTATGGCTTTAACCCAAGACATTATACGTAAATTTAGAAGGTCCCGTACTGGCATCCTGACAGTTATAACACTTTCCATATCTGTTATTTCATTTGTCATTGAGAATCAGTGGGCAATGTGGGGATTATTACTGCAGAAGAGGAAACTGGCTTAGAGATAAGAAGTGATGTAATCAAGATCATATCATCATTCAAACTTCAGAAGGAAATTATTGCAGTCTTTTGTCTCCTATCTTACCCTCCAGGATTCTTTCCTAATTGTACCTTATTTAAAAAAAACTATCTAATAATCAGATTAAGGTATTATCTTGAATATAAAATTATTTTTACCAAACTCAGAGAAAGGAATCAGGTTAATATGAAAAAACATAGAATTTAGGGGATGCAATGTGAGGACTTCATTATGGAGGAACACATTGAATATTCTCTGTGAGAAAATTCATAGAGGCAATATGATAATACCCTTTTTGAACAATATAGGGCAGAGTTTCTCAAACTACAGTTTATGTGCACATTCTCTGACATTTGCACATTCTCAGATTTGAGAAACATGGACCACAGGCTTGATCCACTGTATCTTACCTTCATGACTAGCAGGCACTCCAGTGGTTATTTTGATTAAAAAATTGGAAATGTAAATTTTAAAAAGGAAAAACTCCAGATTAATTCAGATGAAAATCTATCTCAAAATGAAAATTACATTAATTTATACTATTTCCAAGTTAAATAGTATTCTATATTAGCATGTTACTAGTATTACTAGTATTTGTAGACTTCTTATAACTAAAATTAATAAAATAGACTCGTATTGACCAAAAAGTACTAATTTTTTACAAACCACACATACACCATCACCATCCCCCCAAAACATGTTTTTAAATTTTTCATTCTACATATCATTTGTTAAAGATTTGTGATAAATAAAGCAGTTAAAATGTGGGATAAATAAATTTTTTTTTTTTTTGAGATGGAGTCCCCAGGCTGAAGTGCTATGTTGCGATCTTGGCTCACTGCAACCTCTGCCTCCTGGGTTCAAGGGATTCTCCTGTCTCACGCCCCCGAGACAGGAGAATCTGTCTGGGACTACATGCACACACCACCACACCCGAATAATTTTTTTGTTGTTTTAGTAGAGACAATGTTTCACCACATTGGCCAGACTGGTCTTGAACTCCTGACCTCAGGTGATCCGCCTGCCTCAGCCTGCCAAAGTGCTAGGATTACAGGTGTGAGCCACTGCACCTAGCCCTGGGATAAATAACTTTGAATTATCTTTTAATATCAACTTTCATAGCAGTTCAAACATTGATAATTTTAACACTGAGCTTTTTAATGTTTTGCCCTGATGTTTAAACACACAAATACAAATTCAGATTAAGAACTGACAATTTCTATACCAGAGAGAACTTGGTAATAATCCTACAGTCTATATTGTTCTATGAATGGACTAATTTCTTCCCTTAAAATAGACTGAGAGTAGATGCCTGGCACACGGTAACTGTTAACAGCATATTTTTGAATGAGTTAGTAAGTCAGTGGAATGTATCTAGAGCCATACAGCCGCAGGGCCAGGACCAAGGCACCGTGAGCAATATAGACTGTTCTCAACTTCATCTATCAAAATCATACTGTCTAAAACAACAAAGGTTAAGCCACATTAAATAAGCCCTGCAGTGATATATTGTAGAATATCTTTTAAAGAATCAAAACACCTGAATGGAAAATAATTGTGCACCTTGAAAAATGTTGAAAGTTGGAAAAATTTTGTCTTAAAACCTGTCATTTTGTAGTTATGTGTTTATGAGTGCATGTATATGATTGCTTGATATCTGTGTGCCACAGCCAAAGGGAGACCTGGTTAGTGAATGGCGGATGAGGAACTAGGAGTCATTTTCTTGCTCCTAGATCCAGTGCTCCATCTGCTTCGTTCTTCCCCTCATTAATCCTCAACTTTCCTTTCCATTTGCCTTTAGTCAGAAGTATTTCTTGTTTGTTTCTTTTCCCTTCAATGCTTCTAACATAAGAATATCCTTGGCCTTCATATATTTTGATGAGGGCTACTTCAATAATATGAAGAAAACTTCATGAGTAAAATTTAAAAAATTATTCTTTTAAGCATTCCTAACCAGCTGGAAAGATTCAATAAACTTAACTTGCTTTTTGTTTTTTACTTTCTTATAAGGCACTTCCAAAATGAGAGTATAAAACCCTTGAAATGTGTGTCCTTCTTATCCTTGATGAAGGTTCTCAATTTATTTTATGAAATTTTTACCGAGATTCTTTTACTCAATAAAAAGAGTCAAATCAAACTCCATCATTATTCTTGTTATGAAAAACTGCTCATCTGTTGAGGAAAAGCAAAATTATAATCATAATAGGCTATCCTGGAAATGTCAAATGCTGTGAGTATACAGGTACGATTAGTAGCAAGGAGTGAGTGAGGACTGTCAGGAGGACTTGGGAAGGGCAACACAAGGCAAGAGGTGACCCTGACCTGGGATTTTGAAGGTCAATGAGAATTTCCCAGGTAGACAAACTGGGGAAAGGAATTCAGAGCAAAGGGAAAACATGGAGTTGTAAAATAGATATCTTTGGGTAGCTACATATTGCAAGGGTGAATACACGGCAAGAACGCAGTTAGACAGAAACGTGAGGGACCAATGGAAAAGGGGTCCTGCACCCATGATACTCAAACTGCACAACTATGTTAGTCTCAGAAAGGAATCATGACAGTTGTTTCCTAATATGTTGAAAACCTAAGTTAATAAATGTGAATTTCTCAATTAGGTTTTCCTTTCATCTTTGTCTTCAAATTTTATTGCTATGAGGACACACTGTATCTGATTTAGTGCATCATGTACTTAAATATTTGACCTTACTATGAATATTTTCATGTTCTTATTCAACTTGCACCTTGCCTTCCAAATATTCAACAACCTGCACAAGCTGAGGACTTAGAAAGTTTCACTGTCACTTTTTTTGCATTTTGTTTTTGAGCAAAGGCAAAGGTGCCTCAAGGCTCTCCTCTCTCTGGAGATAGTACCTGAATTGTAAACGATGAGTTTCCAGCACTTAGCCAACGTTGCGTGGCAATATATTAGAAGCCTATCTCAAAATATAGCTATTTAATATTTAATATAAATCAAACTAAATATCCTCAGTATCCTGTACTTTTTTTTAAATAGAAAAAAAAAAAAAAAAGCAAGTTTAGTTCATCTAGGACAAAACTTTCTCCAGAATCCATTGTCTACAAGTGTTTGCACTTATACAGATACAGATTTTATTCAGAGCATATTTTAAAAATAAAGTTGATTTTGATTGTTTTTATAAAAAACAAACAGGAAGGTGATGCATGTAGCCAATTTTTGAAAGTATGTTAGTTCATCTATCATTCTTGTCACTCGCAGGCCACTACTATAAACATTTTACAGTGCTGTATTTTTCCAGTTTTTTAGGTAATATCTTTTCTATTTTAATTTATCTTACAAATAACATTATATTTACATACAGAAGAAAAAGTGGAAAATCATACTGTACAGAAGAATCTATAAAAAAGAATCCTTCCCCATACACTGCATACCCCTAAGGACTTTGGGTATCTATTAGAAAGGGCTTTAAAACACATTTGAACTGAATTCATGACAATATCTGTTCTGGCATGTTTCATTAATAATCATGACAAATGACCATGGCCTTGTCAATACAATAACATGGGGGGAGCAGCTGAGTCAGAGATGACGTATGATTATCGTTATCTTAAAAATAAAGCAATCGTGCAGGTTTTGTTAAGTGAATCTAGTGATAACTTTTCCTAATGCTTTTTAGGCCCATCTATTTTACTTCTGTTATGTAGCATATTATTACTTAAATAAAAGCTGAATCTCAAGCTTGGCCATACTAGAGAAAGCCTCTGACATACTCTTGTGCTGGAATTTGACACAGCAGGACATCGATTTTTAGAAGCCAGTCTGAAACTGCAGATAAAATGACTAAAATCCAAATAGGCACCAACCCAATTAATCTGGTCTAGACTTTCTACAACAGATATTGATCCGATTGTGTGGGCAAAGTTTTTTCTGTACATGATGAAGATAACACTATATTAGATCACAATGGATTTTCTTAACTTACGGAACAAAGTGATTTTGAGTGAATTATAACCTGAGGGCTGACCTCTAAATGTGCAAAGATTGATTGCTAATTTAGAGTAAGCTCTAATTTTATATATTTAATGAAACTCATGTGTTAATGAATCTAGAAATCTCTAAGGCAATTGCTGTCCTCTTAAAATTTATGAAGCCAAAGCCTCAATGAAGTATTTAAAATAATACTAAAAACATTGAAACTTGGATTTCATCCTCAAATCTAAAACTAACTTTCTGTGTAGCATCTGAGTCTTTTGGTGTTTAAAAAGACACTAAGATGGGACTGTGCATCATCATAAATTCTTAGGAACTCTTAGCGCTTTCCTAGAAATGACTATGTCAAGTGATAGAAAGTATTACTAATATAAAATATTATTTTATTCCACTGTTATTTAAAATTTTATTGCTTTCCTCTATACAGTATTATAAGAATAAGATTTTTTAAAGAGTAAAGACACAGGCGTTAGAATAAAATTATTTGAATGAATCTTGGCTCATATAGTTACTAATTTGGATGCATTGAGCAACTGAGTTGGCTGGAATAAGCTTCAATTTACTAATCTGTATAATGAGATTATGATAGTAAATACTTAATAACATTATTTTGAGTATTAAATAAGATACTTTATGTATATGATTTTGAAAAGCAGTCGTGCATGGTAAGAATGAAAGAAATGTTAGTATTTTTATTTTATTTTATTTTTTATTTTTTTATTTTTTATTTTTTTCCCATTTATTTATTTTATTGCATTTTAGGTTTTGGGGTACATGTGAAGAACATGCAAAATTGTTTCATAGGTACACACGTGGCAGTGTGATTTGCTGCCTTCCTCCCCATCACCTACAGCTGGCATTTCTCCCCTTGCTTTCTCTCCCCAGCTCCCCAGCCCCCACCATCCCTCCCCTATTTCCCCCCAACTGACCCCATTGTGTAGTGCTCCCCTCCCTGTGTCCATGTGTTCTCACTGTTCAACACCCGCCTATGAGTGAGAACATGTGGTGTTTGAGTATTTTTATAAATTAGTATGAGAAAAATAGAATTTATTGTTTAAAATATTAATACTACTCATTGATTTGATTTTTTAAAGTCAACACATATTTGTAGATTTCTAATGTACCTACAGGTATTATTCTAGATTCTAGGAAATATATATATTTAGATTTATAAAAATATATATTTATACTTATAATATATATATAGCCATGCCTTTTGGTAGATTGTTAGGAATTGATAATGGTCAAGTATTCCAGTATCTAAGAAAGAGGACAAGAAGCGTTGAGAGAGAGATTTGGAGAAGAAAGCAGAGGCAAGTTTGTTAAGACTCCAGGAAGCAGTAGTAAATATCTTAGATTTTATCTTGAGACCCTACATTTCCCCTGCCTTTATATGCCTGTGCTTCTTGGTTTATTAGACTTAAAGATAAACAGTTAAAATAGGACTCATTCTGTGTACAGCTCACTATGAAGGAATCCAAAATGTCTGCCTATCTGAAAAGGCCTTCCACGACAGTCCTGCAACTTCTATAATGGACTATTTTATATTATTATCTAATCTCTGTAAAAATTATGAGAAGTAACTACACTCTAGACAAATACTTGACCTGCCATCATTTCATTAGTGTGTAAGTACGAATTAAAAAAATGCTCCTCAGGTTGCTTTTGACCATAGGAAGAAGAGCTAAGAAAATCATTTGCTGCTGGAGAGGGCACCTGAGATGGAAAAGCACAGAGAATGTCTTGCACAAAAAGAGATTGATGGGCAGAGGAATCATAGCATATGAGACCATTTTCATGTTCATAATTTTCTCCAGAATTGGTTTGTCCGGTATAAGCACTTTCTTGGAAGCGGTTGAGTCCACTTGTCTTGTGTACGGTTTCTAGAATCAGGCTACCTGGGTTCAGTCTAGACTCACTAGTAGCTACAGAGCCTGGCTAAGTTAATAATATTCATTATTCTCATCTGTAAAATATAAGCCATAAAATACCTATCTCAGTATAGTTGTTAACAATACATGAAATAATGTTTCTAGAATGCTTACACAGTACCTGGCCACATACAAAGCAGTTAATACATATTAGGTATTAATGTCACTATCATCATCATCATCTTCATCATCAGTCATCATTTCTACCATCTTTGTCCATCAGGATACATTAACACAGCGGTTTAGAAGTTAGTATCTATAATATATACTTTTTAAATTGTATAATGAAGGGAATAATAGATGATCAGCCCATGTAAGATTTACAAAGAGGTTCTTTTCATTTTTCATGCTAATTTCAGAGCAGAAAATAACTTGTTTTCACTTATCACCTATGCTGTCAGACATTGAACTCACATGAAAAGATTTCAGAACAATACTCCCCTTTGTAATATGCCTTTCCTTTTTGTTTAAATTACTTTTATGGACTTCTTCAGAGTATGTCAAAATGGTTATGATGACAGCCAAGGAGACATGAAGAATTCTCTTTGCAAAACTAGCCTCTCCAAGAGAGGCAGCACTGGTTTTCTGGTTCCTCAGCACCAATTTGAAGAGAGAACTGGAGTTGAATCTCTTCAGTTCTGTTCTAACATCTACTCTTATTAACCAAAGGCTTTTGTGTTTGTGATGCAATTCAATATATGGAACCAGGTAGTCCATGTTCAGACTATCTTATTTGCACAAACTCAGGAAAATTTCCATTATGCCAACTAGAGGAGAAGAAAATTTAGGGTAAAAAAACAAAGGAGTAAAAACATAATTTGAATACTTACATTATTGGTGTTTACAGCAATGTGTTTTAAAAACCTATTTTGTTTTATTTGTTTTTGTTTTCTGTGTTTTTTTTTTTTTCTCTTGATATATCAAATATTTCACACCCATTTGTTACTTGCTCTCTTTTAGGTTTTTTTTTTTTTTCGCTATTCAATTTTCATGTCTTCTCTTCTTTAGCTTTATCTTGCCTAAATCCAGTTGCTTCTCGTTTTATAGAGCTGTCGCCATCTGTTCATTCATTTAGTGACTATTTATCAATTATAAGCTATGACATTTATAATTTTAGAATGTTCCGATCACTTTTTATGTACAAGAAAGCAACCCATACACAAAAATGATTGTTCTCACTTTCTGAACTTTAGCTTTTTTCTTTTAGCATAATGTTTTTCAGGTTCATCCATGTTGTAACATGCTATCAGTACTTTATTTCTCATTTTGTTGAAAAACACTCCTTTGTATAAATATAACAGATTTTTAATACATTCATCAGTTGATGGACATAAGGATGGTTACCACTTTTTGGTTATTATAAGTAATATTGCTCTGAATATTCATTTATAAGTGTTTGTGTAGTCATGTGTTTCCCTTTCTTTTGAGTATACACTTAGGAGTGGAGTGGCTTGGTCATATGGTAACTGTATGTTTAACCTTTTGAGAAATTATGCCAGTCATTTTTAGTTATTTAATTTCAATCTAATTTAAAACTCAAGCCTCATACTTGGTTTAAATCTCATCTGTGTGCTTCCACATTGTGTGTGTGTGTGAGAGAGAGAGAGAGAGAGTGAGAAAGAGAGGGAGAGAGGAAGAGAGGGAGAGAGAGACAGAGACAGAGACTGAGAGAGACAGAGATAGAGGCAGAGAAATAGTGGGGTAGATAATCTCTCCTTCTCTTAAGTCTGTTACTGAAAACTGGTGAAGAGAAAAGGTGAGCAAAGACGAATCTCTGCCTAAAAGCCCATTGCTGTTGGGGGACTATATGTCCATACTGGTTGCTTCTGCCTTTCTGGCTAATCTGTGCCAGATGATGACCATCTCGACTTCCCAGGGTCTGATGTTGAATATGACAAAAAGAACCAATCTTGTCCTTTCTCTTTATCTTTCAGCTCTCAGAATTGGCAGTACATGCCACAGATTTTAGCTAAAGTCCCATCACCTGGGCTCCCACTTTTCATTATTTCACTTGAACTCAATGGCAATCCATACATGACATATAGGGTGTTGCAGGCCCCTCCACATGCCCACAAAATTTTCTTTACTCTACAAGCTTTTTCCAGTTCTTTTGCCTTTTACTCAAGAATAAGTGCAAAGCAGCCTCAGCACATAACAAACTGAGGAGCAAGCTCCCAGTCTCTCCAGTTGCTAGTGACTGCTGGAGTTTTATCTCCCTTGACTGAAGGGGATTATGCCTTCTCCTTCAGATGTGTTGCCTATAGCAGAAAGGGAAGGACAGACAGGTTCTGGCCACAGTGATCATATCTGACTGGGTTTGATTCTATTCTGTTGTTCTGTTGTCTCGTAGAAGAGTAAGGCACTTAGCACCTCTTCATTTCAGCTTTTAGATTCCAGAAACCCGCCAGAGACAATAGGATAATTGCTATTTAACATCTAATTGCAAAAATCTATGTTATACTCATATTTTTGAAACTTCAACTTATAAATCAAATGTACATACTTTTTATTCTCCCAGATAAATGGACCTAATATTTTCTCATCAACAAATTATTCTAAAATTGTAAAATGCTTCCTGTTTCTGACTTCTTATGATTATTAACTTGAAATAATATTCTATTCTGCTTGCAAACCAGGTACTTTACCATATACACAAATACGATTTTGATGTTTTTAAATATTAAAGTACTAAAATATAGCATAATAAGCACTATGTACGTTTTACCTTATGATAAGTTATTTCTATTCTAACTTATTGTTTATGTTTGTGTCATCATAATGAGAAAAGATTAACAGAATCAATTCTATTTATTAGCAGAATCCTTAACTCATCTTTGTGAACCTGTATTTCTACTTGAAAATGTTTTTCTAGACATGGGATTACAGATGCTTAAATAATATGTAATTCTTCACTCA
The DNA here is from genome assembly GCF_009761245.1 of Sapajus apella. Lineage (NCBI taxonomy): Eukaryota > Metazoa > Chordata > Mammalia > Primates > Cebidae > Sapajus > Sapajus apella. The sequence continues at coordinate 12,183,287 of NW_022436985.1, read as the reverse complement.
TGTTTAGAAATAAAATAGTACAGATAAACTTGTTCTACTTTGTGGGCAATCTTGAGAACATTTAAGATAAAGAATTGATTCTGTGGATAAGAGCTCACTGACCTAGATATGAGTCGGAAATGCTGTAGTACTGGCCTTGCTTGAAGGATGCACTGATTATTTGAATAAACGAACATAGCTCTAACTTAACTGTGTTTTTAAACATTCATAACCTTCTCCAGGGGAGGCAGAAAACATTAGCAGTAAGATTCTAATATAATTTTTAGACAGTTTTTCAGTGTTAAATTTCTGTATCTATTTTGAAACTTTTTCTAGTTGTTTTTTTTTAATGTCAGGATTTAATAGTTATGTTTTCTTTAGATTTTAAAGGATATTTTATACATGTTAAATTCTGTTTTATGTGGTGGTAGATGAACCAAAGGTACTTTTGGATTATGGAATTTATTCTTCTATTAATGAGTTATGTTACCTTATATTAGTCCCTTCTTTCTGTGCTTCCTCTATCAAATGAAGAGATGAAGCTGATGGCTTCAGAGTTGCTATTCAATCCCAGGTTTCTAGAAGTTTTGTGTAGCCCCACCAAAGTTTCTTCTTTTTAAAAATTAAGTTATTGGAATTCTTTCAATGAGCTAATATTTTGTTTTCCAAATCATTGCATTTGCCTATGAAATTTGCATTGCAGTATTTAAAGATATTTTGGAAATGAGACACTCTACCTTTAGAGTATCCTATGGGAAAATGAGCAGTAATTCCATTTTCAATCTACAAGAAAATTTGTAAATATTCTCTTTTCTCTGTTAGTCTGAATTTTGAATATTTAAGCAAAAACCTTGAGGCCAGTTTTAGTCATTACCACAAATAGTTACAGTATGGCTTATCTAAAATATATAGAGTTTTCAAATATACCTCTTTAAAAAGTTGTAATTTTACCTGCAATCGAGATAAGATAGTTTTATTTAAAATGTTGTCTCTCTTTTTGACTCTTTAAATTGCTTGAGAATATTTTAAAGGTATGAAAAATCAGACTGCCCCATCTGAAGCCCTTTCCATCCATAATTTTGACATGCAAAATTCATGAGATAGAAAACTTGGGTGGATTTTTAAAACATTAGATTGTAGTTTGCTGCTTGAAATTGTGTGATTAATTTATTTTTCAATGAATAATGGGTACAGAAGTATGCCTACAGAGACTATGACATTCTCTATGTCAATATCCAAAAAGTTTACAATGGGATTGACTTAAATGTCAGATACTTTAATCTTTCAACTCCTACTATTGCACATCTTAGTATTACTGGGATAAAAAACCTGCAAAACATTTATGGATCTCAATGGTCTGAATTGAAAAGTTTCAACATATTTTCACCAAGCTATTTCAAATTATATAATTTGATTTTATCTTAGAACTAATAATTTAAGAAGCAAATTTGTTGTCTTTCCAAGTTTATGTGTCTCTGTTTATTTTATGTGGCTGATCAGAAACTGCACTTTTGTTTCTGACCTGTTGTTTCCTTTAATATTCTGGATTAAGAAATAGGAGTTGTGCAATGCTCCCCCAGGGACTTACATTATGTGGCATTCCACACAGTTGATACTCTTCTAGCCTTCCTGTTTTGATATCTGTCTAAAAATTAGAAAATTTCTGATTTTTTAAATGTAAAATACATTAGCAATATTACTGATCTCAGAAATTAAAATAACATTAAGCTTTCCTGTCTTAGAGTATAACTAACTCCAACCATTCCTCAGTTTCAAATATTTTTTAGAGTGACAAAGATAGTTTTAGCTAATAAAAATTAAAGATGCATTTAAATAGGCAATCCCTCACTATCCTGTGGCTTTCCAGGAAGATGAAAAAGGATAAATGTTTATTATGAATTGTTATGTCTTACGTGTTCTATACTCCACTTATATTATTATTCCATTAACTCTCACAACACTTTATTCATTAGATTTTTATTAATAAATCATGAGACTGAACCAGAAGGCTTAAACAAATTTATATTCAAAGACTAGCAATTGGCAAAGCCAGGTATAACAGTGAAAAAATATATCCATAAGAAGAAGTTCAGGAAAGAAAAACAAATATTCTGTAGAGATGGGCAGGATTCACACTAGTGCCCAAAGATGTTTTTAGTCGATTTATTTATGAGACAATAAAGAAGGAATTTGATACTCACTTTAATAAATAGGAATACAGCTTGTTACATCCCCACTGAAGAACCCTATCCTTTTTGAAATGATGACAATTTACAGGCATCCTGGGGGTTCTAGTAATCATGTTAATAACTCTTAAGTTTTGCTGAGAGGTCCTAGGAGAAGTGTATCCCATGCTTGGCTGTTTAGGAAGTATACTCAAGGAGTATGTATGCAAGATGAGATGTAGAGCTTGCTAAAACCCATCTACTTATAGCTAACCTTCATTTTTCTTTTTTTTTTTTTTTGCAGTAATTCGTGAAATAACCTCTTTTAGCTCTTTATAGGCATTTGTGTGTGGTTCCCACTTTTAGTTGGTTCACATTAGACCACTCTGATCCATCAATGCCACGCAATATAAACCTGAGTTTTGTTTCTAGCTGCCTTTATAAACTCAAACAATGAAGATTTGTGAACAAAAGCAGGTGTATTCCTTCTGTTTTTGACACAAGACAAAAGTGATACAGAGCAGTGGCTGATGATTGTGACTAAATTATTATACGTAAATTTGAAATTGCTAATCAGCAAATGTGCCATAGACTGTCTTCTTGGGCATGGGACAGAGAACTGAGAAGAGCATGGCAATCAAACCTGTCTCTGCTACTCACCACTCACTTTTGTGGATTCCTGTTGAATGCACCTCTGGTGGTTTAAGACCTGAGAGAAACCTGGAGGAATCTGTGGCAGAGATTATATACTCTTCTTAATTGTATTTCCATTTAAGGGTTATAACAAAATGACTATGGGACTTCAACACCTGCTGATGTGACGATGTTGAAAAATAGATTTTGGACATTTCTGGCAAAGAATAAAATAATTTTTATAATTTTATAAATTGAGTAGATGGAAGATGTTCATTCTCACTTTTATTTCCCTTATTCCATCTTCAAGGAAAGGAAAGTTTGCTTTGGTAGGTTGGGCTTCAGAGCTTTTTCATTAGTCACTGTTCTACTGGTCTCTTACAGTAATGTATTACAAGTTCAATCTCGAGCATGCCAAGACATTAGTCTATTTTTCCTACCTTTGTTTCCCCAGGGACTACTATCTAGAAGGAAAAAGTGCCAGTTATCTCTTTATCCTTTGCATCTAGTTGATTCATGGTCACACATATAATAAAGTACTTGTCCAGATCTCTCACTGGAGCAACAATTTCTGACTCCTGAAATCCCTCTGATTTTCTGAATCTTTTTTTTTGTATATCAGCATTGCTCTTGATTTTAACTATTTTTTTCCATTCTCTCTCTCAGCAACTGATTGCAGGGGCATTTGCCCCACTCTGGGAAGGTCAAGTGGAGGCCTCTTGTTCTTGCTTTTTCTTTTTTTTCCCTCTCTCTTCTTGTTCTTGCTCACACTCTTTTAGCCAGTTGCTGTGGTGAGGCATTACATCCTAGTGGAGTGGTAAGAACAGAGACTTGGATTTGGGATTTGGTTTGAAACAGAGGAAGTAAGATTCTGTGGTTCAAGACCATTTACACTAGCTGCATAGGGAACTTACCATGCATAGGGAAAAGGAATCTTTGTCCATACTGTCTTACCAGAGACCTATGAAACTGCTTTGGCCCAAAGTCTGCATTAATAATAAGGTGTTTGGGGGGTTGCTTTAATACCCGTGTATACAGCTTCATCATGAGATGTGATTGGTTGAACAAGAGACTCAGTTATTCAGTTATAATACTATTTTGGTGGTGTGCCAATCCCTGTATCTCAAACAGAATGAAACTTGAATATCTACCACATTACAGCTATCATTTGATAGAAAAGGAAGCTGAGTGTCAAAGAAGACTATAGATTTGTATACGGGGATTCTCAGGCTTAATAAAATTGAGAATTGCTTAATTCACATAATACCTTAAAATTGCCTATATTTTTAGCAGGGTTTTAAATCTAGGTCTCCTGATATAAGCACTAAAACTAAAGAATAGGCCACAATCTAATATGTGTTCTCTTTTCTCAAAACGGGAGATTGATGAATTCTCTGTCAGAATTCTAAAAAGTACTCACAGAAATTTCTAAAAGTATCTATGTTACTATTATATAGTCAAACACTGCTTTATGTTGTTAATAGTTATGTTTAATTTGTCTTTCTAATCATGTTGAATCCAGGTGGTATTCCTTAATTGACCCAACAGAGCAGAGGTAAATTAATATAGAAAATGTTACATTCTCATAAAGGGAAGGCCAAATGATGTCATCATACAGTACTGGTTGAACAAAAGTTCCCCAATAGTTGGAATAGATGTAAGTATTAGGCAAGCTGTGGCTTCGGTTGCCACTGTGCTATAATAGTTAGTAGCTAATTCATGTTGTGAGTGATCATCCTTTTAAAAGAAAAAAGCATAATCTAGCAGATCACATGAATGTTGATTTTAACATTCAGTGATGTTTACATTTTATTAGTTTTTTAGTTTGTTTAATATAGGCTTGTGAATTTGTGTGTGTGTGGGGGGGGTTATGTTGATATGTTATTTTATTACCATTGAAATATTTAACTTGACTTTTAGATCTAGTGAGATTTTTTTTTCCTTTGGAAGTATACACATTAGTCAAATTGACAAATAGTGATCTAATCATGCAGCGTTTTAATAGATGAAATAAGTGCAGTTCCAGCAATCCCTCAGACTTGATAGAATAGGACTCTTGGCTTCCTTTCCTCTTCATTCCTCCCATCGTTCTTTCCTTCTGCATTTATTCACGAGTAGGTTTATGCATGTAATATATAACAGGTATGCTTGATATAAAACGACTTCACAAGTCGCTGCTCTTGTGAAGCTCAATATAGTGTAAGAGACAGCCATTTAATGAGTAAGGAAAGTAAACTGCTACAAGAAAAATAAATAGAGAGCAAGACAGACAATAATGGTGCAGTGGTGGTCATAATGGTAGGGCCTATTTAGATAGAAAGGAAGGGAAGGTCACATTTAAATTGAGATCTAAAGAATAAAGAAGACTGTCATGCAAAGAGAAGGAAGGATATGCTGGACTGAGAGAATAACGTGCATGGGGAGAACAGTCCTGTGTGCTGATAACTTCGTCACCAGGGTATTTCTCACTTGTCCCTGCCTTTATCTTGGACACATTGTCAGCCCCACCAAGAGCAGGGTTGCTTTTCTCCATCACTATCACTTTGTGATTTCATTTAGTGACACTCTAGTCACTAAATGCTAAGCATGCACATGATTGGGTTCTTCACTGAAGCCTCCTGTTGCTTTTTAATTGACGATGTTTTGTGCTTGCTAAATGCCTCTTGCTGTCTTTTAATGTAATAGTTTCATTTGTTGTTTTAAGAGAAAATAAAACATGTTTTATGCCTCTCCCCTTCCATGATTCCCTTCTTCATTTTTTGCCCATTCTGGAGCTGGGGGGTAGAATTAGTGGCTTTCTCTTGTAATTCTGAGAGTCCATAAATATCTGTTTGATAGCACTTTTTATATAAGATCACTACTAGCTCTCCCATCTTATTGTGACTCTTGAGTCCAGGGACCCTCTCATATAGTGCAGTGTCTGCACACAGTATGCACTCAATTCATGTCTATTGTCTGAAGAAGCACCATAAATTCATTCTGGATGTGAGCATCTGATTCTTTTTTTTTTTTTTTTTTTTTTTTTTTTTTGCATCTGATTCTTTAAAGTGCAATGATGATAAGAAATTCATTACAGAGAAGTACATATTCCTGACTTCTACTTTTTTTTCTGAGATAGTTTTAAATGAATAAGAGCTTAAAATAACATCCTTATTTCATTTCTAAGATTTCAACAATTTTCGTATTTTATTATCAATACAAAGTTTCTAACATGCATAGGAAAGACTATGAAGAAAGTTATTGTTGAAGACTTTGTACCCTGAATACTAAACCACTCTTTCTGACCCATGAAGTTTCTAATTTAATGTTGAATTAATTTGAAATGGAGAAGCATAAAAGTTGTCTCCTCTCTAAAGGCCATCAAATGATATTCTCAGAGGTAATCACCTGCAAGGTGAAACTTGTAGGGGAAGACAACTTTGTAAAATAAATTGCATTGGGCCTCAGAGATGTGGGCATATAATAAATGGAGATGCTGTAAACTTCACTACCTCCTTACAGTTTTGAAGAGTGAAGCTTCTGTGGGTATTTGCATGTAGGTGAATTATGTCTGATAACAAATGGAAGTGTGATTTGGCCCATGTCACAGAATCTTAGCAGTAATTTTTATCCTAGCTCTGCCACCTAAAGCCTGGCCAGTTAATGACTCTGGATCCTAATTTTCTCACCTTAAAACAATAGAAGATTACGTTGGCTTCACATTTAGTGTTTCTTTTAGCTTGAAATTTTGATAGTCCTTGAAATGTACCTTTTATTCATATTTCATTCATTCTTTTAGCTTTTTAACACATACACAAAACAAAACCAAAAAACACAACATGCCAGAGGATAGGAGATGGTAGGACTTCATTGGGAACGGGAATTTTTGTTACAATTAATATTTCAATACGTTATTTTTTATCATGTAATCATGGTAATCTTTTTTATTATGTATCATGCAACAATTTGGGAACCATGCCTGAAAACTTACTAGATAATGAGTCTGGTTCTTGTTAACATCTTCTACATCTCTGGCCAGAGATACATTTTTAATTTCCTTTGCTTCTCTATGTCAAGCTATATCCTTTGGGTCCTGTCTTTGGAGACTAATAATTCCTTTTGGGACATAGCTAGAGAGATCTCTTTGGCTGGAACATCTACCATGAAGTCAAAATACTTTGATAGACATGAGCAGTGCTTACTAATCCTATATGTTAAAGAATGCTTTCAAAATAAATTCAAGAGTTTAAAAGTAATACGGATTTTTATTTTACAAAATAATTTCCTCTTAATTATAAGTCTGGAATTTAGATCTGATATTTTTCAAAGCCATTGCTGAAAACTGCAAATTTTCATACCATCCACATTTTTGTTTGACTAATTACTATGATGTACGTTTTGCTTGCTAATTTAGGTTATCCCTCTTTTAGAAGAAAAGGAAATTGTTCTAAAAGTAGCACTTAATGTGTAATCGCAAGACAGTGAATTGGTCACACAAAGATGCTAATTTTAGTAAATTATTGTTTAATTTAAATGAAATTTTAATTTGTTTGGAATGAGAAAGCTAACTTCCCTCCCTCCCTCCTTCCTCCTTCCTTCCTCTCCCCTTCCCTCCCTCTCTCCCTGTTTCCTTCCTTCCTTCCTTGCTTCCTTCCTCCCACCACCCTCCATCCATCCTACCCTGTCTTCCTTCCTTCTTCCCTTATTTTCCTTTTTACTCCTTTTCTTCTTGCCTTCTTCTTATTTTATCTTTTGAGATGGAGTCTCGCTCTGTCACCCAGGCTGGAGGGCAGTGGTGAGATCTCAGCTCACTGCAACTTTTACCTCCTGGGTTCAAGCAATTCTCCTGCCTCAGCCTCCCAAGTAGCTAAGACTATAGGTACCTGCCACCACACCCAGTTAATTTTTGTATTTTTAGTAGAGATGGAGGTTTCACCATGGTGGCCAGGCTGGTCTTGAACTCCTGACATCAGGTGATCCACCCGCCTTGGCCCCCCAAAGTGCTGGGATTATAGACCTGAGCCACTGTGTCTGGCCCTTTCTTTTTTTTTTCTAATTAAAATAAACACTTGTTGAGTACTTTCTGTCTGCCATGCTTCTCTTATTTAAAAAAAAATGCTTTATAGTAAACCTACTTTTACTACTGGAAACCTCCTAAAATTTTTATTAAAATTGTTATTGTACTTTTAATTTGACTGAAAGATATGTTTATTTAAAATTTAACATTAGCATCTTCAGCTTTTTAAAAGAAATTTGTCATGACTCTTGAAAATTTATCATGTACAGAAAAAATTAAAAGAGTAGTCAAATATAACTGAAAACCATCAGTCTTAGTTTTCATATTTGCAAAATGAAAGGCTGGACAAAAATTGTTTGTAATGCCTTTCCCATGCAGCACTAACCTGTAAAATCTGGCTTTTTTTTTTTTTTTTTGGAGATGGAGTTTTGCTCTTGTTGCCCAGGCTGGAGTGCTTTGGTGCAATTTCAGCTCACTGCAACCTCTGCCTCCCAGGTACAGGCATGCGCCACCAGGCCTTGCTAAATTTTGCATTTTTAGTAGAGACGGAGTTTCACCCTGATGGCCTGGCTGTTCTGGAACTTCTGACCTTAGGTAATCCACCAGCCTTGGTCTCCCAAAGTGCTGAGATCACAGGCATAAGCCACTGTGCCTGGACTGATCTGCCTTTTTAACAGATTTTCTTGGTAATCACATATCTACCAATGGTCATCTGCTTTCCACTTTTATCAGAAACACACATTTTCATCACATTTAGTTTGGAATTATGGAGAGAGTCTGGGAAACAGGAATAGCAACATTTAATACTGCAGTGCTCAGCTCTAATGTCAACATACTCTTGTGTCAGACTTAGTCATTAGTCACAGTTATTAGTTACAAGTCACAAGTCATTAGTCACAAGTCACATAAATTCACAAGTCATTAGTTAAAATATTAGCTTGAGAAAGATTTACTTTTTGTAAATTGCAGTGGCTCAAGATTATCCCTGTAAACGTGCACTCTGACATTTTCTTCATTGCAAGGGAAAAGGAGGGAAGCGTATCTAAAGTTCTGAGAACTGAGTATAAGTCAAGACTATGACCAAGGATTCTTGTGAGGATTAAATGAGCTGCTACATATGAAGTACTTAGCATGGTACCTGGCATACAGAAAATATGCTGTAAATGTTTGTTAATAGTATTACCATACCACAGCCAACCAACAACACCCCCCACACCACCAAAATAACCAATTTTTTTATTATTAGGCATATTACCAATTATGTGTGTCATGGCAGAAGGGAAAGCAATTTTGAAAACGTATGGCTCTATAATCTGACCAGTGACCTTAGATTGGATTTCCCAGATGGACTCCCACTGTTCCTTCCCTCCTAAAGCAGACTTGCCAGTTTTGTCCTAGCACTCCTTCACCACTGGCCTGACAATGAATTTTGTTTTTTTTAATTTTTAATTTTTGTGAGTGCATCATAGAAATTTAGATTTATAGGGTACATGAGCTATTTTGATACAAGTATACAGTGTGTAACAATCACATCAAGGTAAATGATGTATTCATCACCTCTAGAATTTGTCCTGTCTTTGTGTTATAATCTAAGTATACTCTTTTAGTCATTTAAAAATTTACAATTAAATTATTATTGGCTATAGTAACCCTCTTGTCTTATCAAATACTATACCTTATTCCTTCTGACTATATTTTTGGACACATTAACCATCTCCACTTCCCTGACCCCTCTACCCGCTCCAGTCTCTAGAAACCAGGTCGTTCTACTCTCTATCTCCATGAGCTCAATTTTTTAAAATTTTTAACTCCCAAACATTAGGGAGAACATGTGAGAAAAGTTTGTCTTCCTATTCCTGGCTTATTTCACTTAACATAATGAGCTCCAGTTCCATCCATGTTGTTCCAAATGAAAGGATGTCATTCTTTTTAAAGGCTGAACAGTACTCCATTGTGTACCACATTTTCTTCATTCAACTGCTGATGGCCACTTAGGCTTCTTCCAGTTCTTGGCTATTGTGAACAGTGCTGCACTAAACATGAGGGTGTAGATATCTCTTTATTATACTGACTTACTTTCCTTGGGATGTATACCTACCAGTCGGATTGATGGATCATATGGTAGCTTTATTTTTAGTTTTTTGAGGGACCTCCAAACTGTTCTCCACAGTAGTTGGACTAATTTACATTCCCACAATAGCGTATGAAGGTTCCTTTTGCTCCACATTCTCAGCAGCATTTGTTAATGCCTGTCATTTGGATAAAAGTCATTTTAACCAGTGAAATGTTATATCATTGTAGTTCGATATGTGTTTCTCTGATGATCAAATTGTTGAGCACCTTTTCATATATTTGTTTGCCATTTGGATGTCTATTTTTGGGAAATGCCTATTCAGAGTTTTTTGCCTGTATTTTAATTGGAGTATTAGATTTTTCTTTATTGAGTTATTTGAGATCCTTATATACTCTTGGCATTAATCCCTTGTCAGATGGATAGTTTGCAAATATTTTCCCCCATTCTGTGGATTATCTCTTCACTTTGTTGATTGTATCCTTTGCTGCCCAGAAGCCTTTTAACTTGATGTGATCTCATTTGTCCATTGCTGTTTCGGTTTCCTGTCCTTGTGGGGTAGTACTCAAGAATTCTTTGCCAAGTCCAATGTCCTACAGAGTTTCCCCAATACTTCCTTCAGTAATTTCATAGTTTGAGGTCTTAGACTTAAATCCTTAATCCATTAATCCATTTTGATTTGATTTGTATATGGTGAGAAATAAGGATCAAGTTTCATTCTTTTACATGTGGATATCAAGTTTTCCCAGAATGATTTATTAAAGAGGATGTCCTTTCCCCATTGTATGTTCCTGACACCTTTGTCAAAAATGAGCTCACTGTTGATGTATGGATTTATTTATGGGTTCTTTATTCTGTTACAGTGGTCTATATGTTTTTATGCCAGTACTATGTGTTTTAGTTACAGTAGCTTTGTGGTATAATTTGCAGTCAGGTAATGTGATTCTTCTAGTTTTTTTTCTTTGTCCTCAGGATAGCTTTGGCTATTCTGGGTTCTTTGTGGTTCTATATAAATTTTGGAGTTGTTTTTTATGTTTCTCTGAAGAATGTCATTGATATTTTGATGGAGATTATATTAAATCTATAGATTGCTTTGGGTAGTATGGATGTTTTAGCAATTTTGATTCTTCCATTCCATGAACATAGATATCATTCCTTTTTTAAATGTCATATTCCATCAGTCTTTTATAGTTTTTACTGTAGAAATCCTTCACTTTTTTGCGTAAGTTAATTCATAGCTATTCTATTTTATTTATAAGTATTGTAAATAGACTTAATTTCTTGATTTCTTTTTCTGATTTTTCACTATTGTCATACAGAAACACTACTGATTTTTGTATGTTAATTTTGTATCCTGAAACTTTGCTGAATTTGTTATTAGTTCTAGTAGATTTTGGTGGAGTCTTTGTTTCTTTAAGCATAAGAGCATATCATCTACAAACAAGGATACTTGGACTTTTTCCATTCCAATTTGGATACCCCTTATTTCTTTCTATTTTCTGATGGCACTAGCTAGGACTTCTGGAACTTTGAAATTCTTTACAACATAGCATTATTTTTTTACCCCAAAAATTTGGCCAAAGTTAGAATGGGAGCTGATACCTATCCCTCATCACAACATTATATTTAATAGCCATTGAATTGCCTTCTAATTAGTATAAAAGGAAGGGAATCTTACTTTCTGTCCATCTCTTTTTAATCAAAGAATAAAAACACTAAGAGCAAAAGCAATAGTGACTTATTATTTCTACAGTATGTGGTACAAGGAATCTTTTGTAACCCCACAAAAGTCACATACATTATTTTGCTAGTTCATTCACCAACGTCTCTAAATTTAAAAACAAAAATAACTAAAATATCATTTAAAATTTAATTACATATGAGGTGAAAAAGAGACTAGGCAAAACTCAATTTTTTCTTCAGTGTTTCTGCATATAGTGATATAATGTAGTCTATTTAGAAAAATGAATTTAAGTAAAGTGACTCAACCAACAAACATTGTAATCCTATTTACTTTCTCCTTTTTTTTTTTGTAACAGTCTTGCTCTCTTTCCTTCATCATATTGCTATTCTACATCCATGCTCACCCCAACCTACTTTCCCTTTTCTCCCAGAATGGATAAATAATGTGCCTTATGAATTGAACAGACTTTTCACAATGTGAGAATGTCCCTCCAATTCACTAACTCCATATATATTGAACTAATAACCCAAACACAGCAAGAGAACAACCCCTTTCTCAGGTTGATGAAACATATCAGGCATTGGAAATCTCCTTTTCATGCAGAGACCCAGTAGAAGATCCTCTCAGAAATGAATATCTCTTGGCAGACCAAGCGTACATTCTGTTTGTTTTGTGCTCAGTTCATTTTGTCCCTAGAAAGTGATAACATAAAGCAGTCAACTATAAACAAGACCAGTGGTATTTATAGTTAGCTGGTAGGCATGAGACAAAGTGGTAAACTTCCTTTAAAGAACCAAGCCGAGCTTACCTACATTGAAATTCATGGACTCATTTCTCACTGAACTTCAGTGTATAGCACTTGCTCATAAATGCAAAATATCTCTACTGAATTACAAAATCAGTTCCTTCTTTTCCATTGAGTATTTTGTGAAAGACTTTAGGGAGCATAATGGAAAGGTGCTGTTAGATAAAGAAGCATAAGATAATAAGGGAAAAAATGAAAACAAGCTTCCCAGGATGATTTCAAGGAGACTGACATAATGACCAGAAAATCCCAAAGATAGGTGTAGCATGTGAATTATGTGAGTTATATAAACTATATTCACTTCCCAAGGAGTCTGATAACTAACGCTAGGTATAGTTATCACCACATGACTGGCTCTATTTTATTGGTCATACTATAGTAATTAGCAAAATGTTAGGGTTGACTTTGTAATGATGTATCTTTTATATTAAAAGATAATATAAAAGGTGCTTTGGTCTGGTTTATTGTTAAGAACTGACTCTGCTCCAATCCCCAGCTCCTCTCTGCATGCCAGTGCCTAGGATGTATGTAGCTACTTTCATCAGAGAGCTGGTGGCATGTTCCTTAAAAGGAAATATTATTTTGAACATGAAAACAACTTTTTTTTTTAACCTATCTAGTATCATCATTGGTGACTGAGCAAAGCTTTTGGTATAAACAGAAAGGCATATGACAAGTAGAAACCAAATAATGCTTGGAAGTGTGCTTTGAAGAAAACAGCGATGCTGTTTTATGAGTCCAGTTGTATCTCAAGGATTTCTACATACTTTGCTGTCTTTTGTGCTTTCAAGAATGCAGCCAGAATTGTGCCAGCACTGAAGGTCAAACATGAAGTAGAGAGTGGGCAGCCAAAGAGATCAACAGTCAAGGTCTGAACTTTATAATATAGCTGTTGTTCAAAGACAACTCATGTGCGGCATTTCCCGGTTTTTGCTTTGTCTTCCATGAAAAGTGTTGTTGTTCCAGTGATGTTTGTATAAGTGCTGGATGAGGTAAGAAAAGAAAAAAGAGATGGAGCCTTCTCAGGGTTTCAAGAAATTCTTTTCTGGTTTAGCTTGAGATGCCAGTGGTTATGAGAAGGCGGTTAAAATCCTGTATGTATTTTCTTTCCATAATCTTAGTTGTCTCCCAGTTTTAAGATCAGCTTTTCTGAAACACAAGATGACAAATCCAAGGGACTGAAATCCTGTATATTCTGATGAAATACAAATAGACTAATATTTATATATAAAACAATTCGACGTAATATAAATAATTTGCCCAGGTGTTCTAAAAAAAGAAGCTATTGCATCATTTAGAAACAAGATTTTTTTACTAAACAATCAGGAGTATGGAATCCAATTGCAAGTTTACCATTACTGTTTTTCAACAGTATTCAAAATGCCCATATCTTGTTTCATTCTTTAACTAGATTTCATTCTTTAACCATAGTATTTTAAGCCTAAATATCTTTTTAAAGGAAATTACTTTAAAAATATATAAATTCATCATTTGTAAACAAAAAGAATATATCCACATTAAAGGAACAGTGATTATCAGATTCATGCAGTGTACTCAGCCTGTCACTGAAAAATGCTGTTTCTTTAAAAGCAAAGATTTTGCTTTTCATTATTATCCTTAGTTTTTCAACATATATTTTTGGTAGATATGTGTTACTTTCATGGATAAATTACATGTTAGAAATCAAGCTTAGAAAGTATTGTTTAACCAGTCCTAAGACATAAGGTTTTATTGGTATGACTTGGTTGTCAAGAACATAAAAGGTAAATTTATGGATTTTGCTTTCTCCATTTATAGGAAATTAAATTCTCCTCCTTTCCATCAAATGTCACCCACACCTTTCCACGGAGCCTGAAGACTGACAAGTAAATGCTTATTTAGAGTTATGCACTTACTCGAGAAAACCGGGTACTTATTGGAGAAGAGCAAAGTGACACCTAGAGGGAGGGATGCGGAAGGAGGGTGAGATTTGCTGAAAAGGAGAGGAGTAAGGTGCAAAAAAGAACATTACCTATCCCCCAAGTCTGTTTGGGTATGGGACCTTTGTCCTCACTCATGTGGCTACTGAAAAGATCTTAGAATCTATTTTGCATAGAATCTCTTTGAAAATATATCATTTATGGTCCTTTAGGGCAGCAACTATGTTTTTCTGCTGATAGACACTGGTGTTTGGGAGACGTTAAATAAATATTTGCTCAATGAGAATGTTACATATTTAAAGAGGTGATAATTTTATTATAACCATTATTGTAAATACCTTGATAATTTCCATTTGGAATGGTGGCCTCAACAGGTTGAAAAGTGGAGAATCTTAAAGAGTATGTGAAATTAACTTTCAGAATATTTTTTCCATTGAGCCTAGAGTAAGTCAGATGTAACAGATGAAATTAAATGAGCAAATTTCCCAGTTAAAATGTCAGTGAAGATATCTGAAGACTTGCAAATCTGTAATTACAACATGGAATAGTAGTGTTACAATTCAGATGACACTTTGGACATTATCAAATGCACCTTTCATCCTTCACTTTAACTTGGAGAATTATTTCAAACTATCCTAAGGGATGGATGTGTTAAAGTTTAATATATCACAAGAGGTCTTATTATTCATTATGCAACCACACTATAAAGTAAAAAATATAGAAATATCATGACTTCAAAAGATGAACTTGATATCAGTTCTTTTTAACTTTAGAAACTCATTTAATTCTTTTTAAAAGAAGTAAAATTTTAGCAGTCTTCCATTTAATTAATAAATAGATACAAAGTCTAGAGATATCAAAAGAGTCCAAATAGTCCAAATATGTTGCTATTCTCATATTTTATAGTTATGTCCCATTCTAATTACTCATTATATTTAGATATACCAGATTTATGGTGATTAATTTACATTTCTTTTAACACTCTCTGTTTTATTTTATTTATGAAAACAAAGGCTCAAATGGATAAATTTCTCTTCCCAAATCACAATAATGTTTTGTGGCAGAGCTGAGAGTATGTGTGTGTTTGTGAATTTTCTGGCCAAACTATAATTTACGCTTTCTTGGTAGCTGATAATTTTGCTAATGTATGATGATTCCTTGGGAATTCTGGATCTCAAAATTATTATTTGAAAATAATAAGATGAATAAGTAGGATCAATAAAGAAATTGAATAATGGTGTTGGATTTCATATAGCATTAATGATGACCCAAAATAATAATCCTATTTGGCTATGTGATCCTAGACCTATTAGGAACTTGGATATTAATATTTGAAGAAATTTTAGAAATCACTGTCTGCTGTTTTACAATATCCCCCAGGTCAAATAAATAATTGCAGACTAAAAAAACTATCTAACTCAGGTTGCCTAATAGAAATAGAGTGTAGGTCATAAATTTGAGCCCTATTTTAAATTTTTCAGGAGCCTAATTAAGAATAAAATAAATAAGATTCATTCATATATTTTACTTAATGGAATATATCTCAAATGTTAATTTTAATATTTTGTGAATATAAAACTATTAATAAGATATGTTACATTGACTTTTTGTACTGACTTCAAAATCTATGTGTATTTTACACTTAAAACACATTTGAATTCAACAAGCAATATTTCAAGTGCTCAATAGCCACTTGTGGCTAGTGGCTACCTCTGAACAATACAGGATCTAAGTGGTTTACTCTGCTCCAGCAGTGAGAGAGAGGAGGGTTTAGAGGGAGTTGATTAGCAGATTACTGTGGAGAGATGTTTCAACTAAGGAGCTGGAATAGGGCATTAAAACATGTGAAAGGCTGACACTTCATTTCGTAAATGAGGGCAGTGGAGTGCAGAGGTATTGAGCAGCCTGCCTAAGAGGCCAGAACTGTAGAAGTAGCCGAGCTGGAAACAGAGCTTGGTTCATCTTGTAATTTTAGTCCTTTTTCCATTATACTGTATATCTTCTCTGGGATAATAGAAATCAGTAAATAATGGTAGGAAAATCATCCTTCTACGTAAAGGCTCCATATAGCAGAAGCCTCCTTCCTTATGGAAATATCCATGATTATTGGAAGAAAAACCTCTATTTGATTTGTTTACCCAGGTGACTTCCTTTTAATGGATGTGTTATATTAATAACCGCACTTTGGTGTTGGTGTAACAGCATGGCACCTCATGATTTTATTAAAAGAAAGCATTTCCCCTGAGAAATACGTGTGAATTGCTATTAATTTGTTATATTTTTGTTTTGTATTATATGTAACACAACTTCTAAATATAAAATTTAAGTGTAAGTGAAAATGGCTCTACTATTTATATTTAGTATTTTATAATATCTCCTTATTAAATTTTATAATTGCAGAAATTATAGATGTTTTGCATATTGTGGCCTGCAAAGGTAACTGTTTTTTTTTAAACAAAATAAATGTATTTTGTTCATTTGTTCAGATAATCTGTACTAAACCCTAAATGTATGTCAAATAACTTGTTTGATTATTGGAGTAAAATTAGGATAAGGTAGCATGGTTTCAGCCTCCTAGAGCTAACACTTTATTTTGGAAAACCAATAATAAATAACTAAAAATAAATATACAGTTATACACCATGTTAAGTGTTGTAAAGAGAAATGAAATCATGTGCTGAAATAGACAGTTAAAGGATGAGTTGGCAAATTTCCTCTAGGTAGAGTGAGAGAAGGGAACAGTAGGTGCAAAGCTGCTGGGGTGGCAAAGAGCTTGGTGGGTTATGGGCACTGAAAGGAGGTCAGTTTGGCTAAAGCAGATTCAGCCATGAGAGGGGTTAGAGAAGAGTCTGCAGCTAGAAGCAGTGGCCAAGTGATTCAGACTCTTGTTAAGGATATTTTTTTTTGCCCCAGCATGTAATGGAAAAATCTACTGAAGAGTTTTAAGAAGGGGAGTGACATGATCTGATTTATGTTTTAATAATTCACTGTGCACATTGTGTAGAGAATGGATTTCAGTAGAGCATGAAAGGAGCAGGGGTACTAGTTATGAAAGCCATTGTGTTCTCCAGGTGGGGAGAGGAAGATGGGCATTCACCTTTCAAAGAAAAAGATCTAGAAGACACAGCACATTCAATTTTTTCTACAGAGTAAATTTTGTATTTACGTGCCTTAGAGAAATCATGTATCTTCCTTTGGAAGACTAAAAGCCCACAGAGTATTTTATATCACACGTGGCAAAGTATTTCATAGTACAGGAATTTCTGTGCTAAACTACTCACTTGAAGAATTTTTGCTGCTTCTCCTTCATGATGTGGTTTTCATAAATATGCTTTTCATGCAAGGAATATGTTATATGCTACACTTATTCAATTCTTTTAGCAACTCCCACGAAGACAAAACAAAACAAAAAATTCCCAGGGCAATGTATTCAAATTGATGCATGCCTTAAAAAATGTTTTTAATTTTGCATTTTGGTCATTTTTACTAAAAGAATGTAAAAAATTGATTTTCAAATCAGGCTTTCTTTTCCAGAAAGCTTGTTGGCAAGTGATGGCTAAAATGGATGAATATGATCTTAGAGTGGCTTTTACAGCACAAAAGGATATACTCATTTTTGTCAAAACACTGCAGTATTTTGATGACTTGTTACATATTTTTACTTTATTTATTTTTGATTAATTCTTCTTAAGATTCTAAAGAGTTTTTTATTTCATCCTTTTATTTCATTCACCAGTCTATATTTTTAGTTTATTGTATTGCTTTCTATTTCTCAACTGAAATGTAACTACCATGAAAGTGAAATTACAATTGTTCTGTGCAAAGTTGTAATCTCGGGAACTTAGAGTTCTTTCTGTATAATAGGTGCTCAATAAATATTTGTTTAATAAGTGAATGAATGAATGAACACTTGGAAATAACTATCGTGTTTCTAATACATCAAAAGCCATTTAGTATAGAACTATTTTCCTGGTACTATATGCAGCAACTTCTTCTTCTTCCCTTTAACTCATTTTATATAAAAACAGGGTTTTTCAACTCAGCATTATTGAAATTAGAGGCTGGACAATTATTTGTTGTGGGTGTGTCCTGTGCATTGTAGGGTGTTTGAGGCTGGACAATCATTTGTTGTGGGTGTGTTCTGTGCATTGTAGGGTGTTTGGCAGCATCCCTGTCTTCTACACACTAAATGCTTGGCAAACCCCCAGTGTAACAACCAAAAATCCCTTCAGACATTGCCAAATTCTCCCAGTTGAGAACCACTGTATTAAATAATTATCTTCACAGTGTACAACTAGTGACGTTAAAAATATGTAGATTCTGAGCTATCGTACACTGAATTTTGGCATTTTCTATATGGAATATTCCATTCAAATATTTTAAATTAATTAAAATATAATATATTTTACCAAATAGGTAAACGTAAATGAAAATAACTTTTCCCTGTGATGATTTTTCCATTTGAAAAAGCTATTTCGAGGGTTCACAGGTCCTCCAAAGCTATTTTCAGTAAGACTCTCCTTTGCTAGACACAAAATATTAGCATATGAATCCAATTTCCCACAATAGGAGCCTAGAAATTTCCTAAGAGGCAAAACTGGTTCAACTGCAGTCATTATGCAGAACCATTACTTGCATAGGAAGAAGGACAGAGTGCAGAGTTTAGTAAACAGCTCACAAAGGCTCAGTGTTTTTCTAAGACTTTGGGAAGATAGCCAGAGACTTTCTGCATGATAGAGTTTTTAGGGAGATGTTTACATTGCTATTTCCAGAAATTTATCTTTTTTTATTGAGCAAAAGAAACCATAATACATAGATAAAGCTGCATGGAACATGAAAAATAAAGCAGTATTTGAAGGAAAAAATTGGTCATATCTCACATAGCTTCCCAAGCTAGATATGATCATCAAAGTTAATGACCACCCAGATTGCGATTAATCTCAGCATCCTGATTAAAACATAGAAATTTCAGGGCAGATTTGGGTGGCAATTGAGAGAAGGTGATTTCAAAGTTCATAGAATATTCATTCCTCCACCAACTATTTTGTTTTACTCAGACAAGTGTGCTGATTGGATACATCAATAAAGCATAATTCTGTTTTTGGGAGGAAGCTGTAGAGATATCATTGGTGCTCCACAGACTCATTTTCACAACAATGTAATGATTTTGATATTCCCTCCTCTCCGCCTATTGCAATACCATCTTTTAAACTCAGGTAATTCATATATTAGTCAATATTTGAATTATTTTGTTAATCTGATTCCAAATTAAGAGGTTAAGAATGAAAGCAAAAAGAACAGTAATGGACATATAAGTCCAGAAATATGTAATGTATTGTTTTATACTTAATTCTCAGTAGTTTTAATTCAACTGAGTTTGAGAATCAAACAATGGCCTGTCTCTGTCTGCCATGGCAATTTCTGAATGTTTTTCTCTTGGTGTCCTATTCTAAATTCCTCATTCTTGACGAAAAGCATTTTCAGTTTGGATTTTAGAGAAAAACCTTGCAATGTGCATTTTAAGATGACACTGAGAAAATTATCTTTGATTAATCATTTTCACCTCACTGCATTAACTTGCTCTATTTTAATGTCTAACATGTTAGGGATTATTTTGTATTTCAAGCTAATAAAAATCCACACTCAGTAACATGAGCAAAATGCTGGTTTTTAAAATGTACCAGCCAATTAATTTAGTTCCACCTCTTTGTACTGTGAGAAAATAAACTGCTTAATCATAGTAAGCAAATTAATGTTTCATTTTTAGAAGCAACTAAGGTTAGATTTTTATGTAATTAACATAGCCTTTTGTCCTCTATTAATTTGGGGGATAAGAAAATCACATAATAAATTGCCTTTGGTAAAGGTTATTTATTTGAAGTGCTGACTACTTAGGAGCATACGGAGGTGGTTGACCACCTTAAAAATTCACCTGTAGTGAGACTGTTCTTTTGGGATCCTATCTGCTGCTGACAATTACAGCGTAGCTATGACTCATTTATCATCCTTGATACCTTCCTCGGTATAATAGCTTACTAACTTTATTAATGACATAGATATAAAAATGTTTCTTAGGTTTTTCAAAGTATCCTTGTAAAGATAATTTAAATACTGAGTATCTTTATTTTTAATACATAGATACTAGGTGTGTTTTTGAATAAGAAAAAGGAAACTAGCTAAGGCCTTTAAGGGCATCAGAATGCTACTAGGCATCTCACTTCTCAGCAGATGGTCAAACTGAAACCAAAATAGTCATCAGTAGTACAATGTGGGTGACATATATTAGAAAACTTGATGTAAATAAAGCAGAAGATTCATTCATTCATTCATTCATTCACTCATTTCATATTTCAGTTTCTCACGTGTTTCTGGTACTATGCTAAGTGCTAGTGATACATTTATGAGATTGCACTAATGGTTCATTAATATGTCTGCACAAAGTCAGGTAATTAGGTTCCTGGAGGATGATAGACTAGGTTCTCTGAACAATTAAACATTAATTTTTTTTTTATCTTCAAAGTCTAAGTTTTTATTAGTATAGCAGCATATCTTATTATTTGACCAAGTTGCTGCCTGGTAATGAGCAAAAAGAATACTCATTCATCTTCCCTAGTATTTTTAGAATTCCTAAAAATGTGGTGTGCATGTTTGCAAGTTCCGGAAAGGCAGGTCAGTAATAATCATGCCCTTTGGGCAGAATACAGTCTGTAGAGCAAGATATCGTCCTAGACCACGAAAACTGATGACGTCAAAGCTGGACTGGAATTTGAGATTTTCTTTCTTTCAGTGACAGGCTTAGGTAACTCATTAGGCTCAAATGAGATGCTTTGAACTGTGGTGACTCGCAGTGATGTTCCCCTCTGCATGTTGATGTGAGAAGTGCCTCTTCAGCCTATTGCTGATCTTGCCTGCTGTAGAAATTTCCAGTTGTCCAATATTTGGAAGAAAACTATGACTATATCTTTAATAAAATCTAAATGAGACAAATCACTAAAGAATTACCCATGCTTGATAAACATATGAAAAATCCCCTTATTAAATAGTAAATACACTTGGAATTACATGATTGAAATTAGCCTTGGTAATCAGCCCTAGGGGACTTGGCATGATAAATTGTATTTGTATATTGGAACACTGAGCAACCATTAAAATGTTCTTGTACATGAATAACTAATAAGGAAAATTATTCATATTTGTAGTTAAAAAATATATGTATCATTTCATTTATAATTTTTTTTTCCGAGATAGAGTCTCACTCTGTCACCCAGGCTGGAATGCAGTGGCACTATCTCAGCTCACTGCAACTGCCATCTCCTGGGTTCAAGCAATTCTTCTGCCTCAGCCTACCAAGTAGCTGGGATTACAGGCACATACCACCTCACTGGCTTATTTTTTTTAATTTTTTTTTTAGTGGAAACAGGTTTTCACCATGTTGGTCAGGCTGGCCTTGAGCTCCTAACCTGCCCACCTTGACCTCCGAAAGTGCTGGGATTACAGGCATGAACCACAGTGCCAGGCCTCACTTTAGAATTTTAATTGTATTTAGATGTATGGCTATGAACATTTACATATAAACACGAAGAACCAAAGCTTTAGAGAGAATGTATTCACTCTAGAGTGTTAGCAGTGCTTAATTATGTGTGTTAGAATATAAGTGAATTTTCATTTTGTCTTTTTTGTGTCTAGATTTTTTATTGTTTTTTGTAATGAACACATTATTTTTATCATAAAACAAAGTTACAGAAAATGAGAGATGACTTTTATCTCTCAAACTGGAAAATACATTTTTAATCATAATATATTGACATAGCTTTAGGGAAATGTATGGAGTTAGAGTTTCATCTAATATACTCTTTCCAGAAAGAAGGCCCTCAGTGTACCTCAAAACCCGAGTGTCTGTTCTCTTTGACCTAGTAATTCCACAAAAGGGGATTTGTTCTAAGGAAATAATCAGAGAAGTATACAAATATGTTCTTACACGATGTTATCATGGTTTTGTCTATAAGTAAATAGGAATAATAACATATCTTCAAATATGGTAATGGTTAAATAGATTATCTTACACTCATACCACAAGAACTATTATACAGTCCTTTAAATTCATGTAAGAATGCTCAATGAAATGGAAAATGTTTACGGGTCATTGTTAAATTTTTTAAAAGCAAGTACTATACAATATATACACTAAACTTTCACCTATTTAAAATATAAACATGTGTATTGTGGAAATTAAAAGATATACAGGGGCATGTTTATAGATTTTTTTTCTGTTAGTGATATTCTATATAGGAGATTTGAGTTTTCTTCTGTGTGTTTTTCTGTGCATTTCTAAATTTCTACACAGAATATGTGTTGTTTAGCAACAACAAAAATAGATCTCGGTCTGAAAAGGTTGCAGGGAAGAATGAGGTTGGAGGTGTGTGCAGTGATCAGTGTTTATGGAGATTGCAGTGAACTCCTGTAAGAATTATACTTATTTATAGTAGCTGACCTTTTCTGATTCTCTTTGGAACCCCCTCAGGAACCGTCTTCATCTCCCTTCCTCCTACCGGAGTTATTTCAAAGACTTTCAGCAAGTGGAAAATTACAACATTTATGTGATGGGTGGTATTCCCAATTATTCAGATTCAGATGCAAAAAAAATGTTTTGAGTACCTACTATGTGCCAAACACCTTATGAAATATCTTCAGTCTTTGGGGCATCAGACTTCAAAGGGCACTTAGGATTTCCATAGAAAAGAATAAGATAAATATTTTTAAGATCAAAGAATAGCCTAGAATCTACTACCAATTAGCTTTGTAATTGGAACAAGTTCTATTCTTCTGAGCCCCTATATTCACTCATTTATTCAACATTTATTCATTCAGCAAATATTGGCTAAGTATGAACTAACTGACAGGCACTATTCCAAGCCCTAGGGATAGAGCAGTGAGCAACACAAAGCCACTCTTCTCACTGTAGTCAAGTGAGACTGAAGTTAAATAAATACATAGATGTATAATATTCTAGACAGAGTTAAGTGCTATGGTGAAAACTTAAACCAGCAAGAGAATAAGGAGGGCTAGAGGGCAGGGAAGAAAATAATTGCTACTTTACAAAGAATTGCCAGAGAAAGACTGATCAGATGACATTTAAGAAAAGATTTGAGGAATATGAGAGACAATAATAACACAGACCTCATTTCCTTCATGGATTGCTAGAACTTTATGAAAGGGCTTTGCAAATGTGGAATGGATTCTGAAGCTCTCTAAAATTTGATTTGCCTTTGGTGAGAGAGGACCTGAGGTTACTTCCCTCCATCTAAGGACATTCTCCCTTCGGATATGGAATAGGTATTATCAATAGAAATACATGGATGAGAATAATAGAGTCTGTTTCAAGACCAGAATGGTCAGATGATTTACATTCTGCATAAAATGAATTAATGAGATATAGAGATCAAAATTCACTATAGAGAGCTGTGTATTCTGCACCAAATGTCCTTTAAGTCCCTTTTATTTCAGCCACAAAGATTCTCCAAAATACTAAGAATTGGCAAAAAAGAAAGAAAGAAAAGCATAACCTTATACTTCATTGGTATCAGGTCACCAGTTGTTACTAAAAAATGCCTTGCAGGGATCATCTCTATACCCATTCCCTAATATCATTAATACATTTCATTCGTTTGAATCTGTCCCAGATATTTCTCTGTGCATTTGGCTGTATTCACACATATCACAGCCACTCTGGGATGAATTTTAAATCATAAGGAAATGTTTCTGAAAACTGTCAAGCATTATTTTTGATACTTCCTCATTATCCCAGGTGTTGAAGCTAAGCTATGCCAAGTTTCTCACAGTTTAGTACCTCGGCCATAGGCTTTCCCTCAGGTGTTGATGGGGCTCAAGTGAGACGGAATATGAAAGTGCATGATGCCTGGTGCTGGCTGCAGACCAACCAAAATCTCTGGCCTTGGTGTTTATACAGGTGTGCCTCTTACTGTCTGTGGGTCTGCAGTTATAAAATGGAAGCTACAAAGTGTGCCAGAGGTAGGGGAAAGCTGAGGAGGAAATGAGAATTTCTAAACAATTTAAAGATTTCTTCTATTTAAGACCCGTCTTTGTCTTTAACATAAATTCTTATATGTTGTTTATAATGAATGAGCAGGAAGTGTCTTGTTCAAGTGTATGCTCAAAAATATGAATTGAAATGAAAAGGGAAGGCAGAAAGGAAAGAAAAGAGGAAAAGAATAAAACAGGGAGAGAAAAGGCTCTTATATAAGACTTTCGGACATAAGGTATGCTAAAATGGAATTTTTTAAGAATGCTGATTACCTGATGCATCTCTACTTTTGTCAATAAAGGCAACAAATTGAGTGTTAACCATTAGGGCAGCCAGCCAGCCAAACAGTTTACATGCTGACCGCTACTTCCCTGTGGTCCACTGACATTATAAATATAACCTAGACTTTGTGAGACTTTATTGTATTTATTATTTACATATAAACATATAAACAATAGTGTTAATCTCTGGCCCTTTGCTTCATATAGTACCTGGTTGGTAGTACTCAATTGTTTTTTTTTGAGATGGAGTCTTCTTCTGTTGCCCAGGCTGGAGTACAGGGGCATGGTCTTGGCTCACTATAACCTCTACCTCCCTGGTTCAAGCAATTCCCCTGCCTGAGCCTTCTGAGTAGCTGAAATTACAGGCACATGCCACCATACCCAGCCAATTTTTTTGTATTTTTAATAGAGACAAGGTTTCACCATATTGGCCAAACTGGTCTTGAACTCTTCACCTCAGGTAATCCACTTGCCACAGCCTCCCAAAGTGCTGGGATTACAGGTGTGAGCCACCCCACCCAGCCAGTACTCAATGTATTTAAATATGAATTTCTTAATATATTTAAACCTGAGGACTTTCTTTAGTTAGAGAGATAGCACAGGCTGCTTAGGTTTGAATCCTGGCCCTCTACCTACTACCTATGCGACCTTCAACTCCTTTCTTGACCTTTTTGTGACTCTGATTCCTCATCTGTAAAACAAGAGTAAGAATATTTCCTACAGCAAAAGATGGTTGTGATGATTCAATACATTATGTTTCTAAAATGCTTAGCATTTTAGAAGTAAGTGCTAGGGTAAATTTGCTATTATTTAAATAGGATTGAATACATTCACTCTGAAATGGGAGCTCTATACAATTATCTATTTTGCTAAATGGAAACTAAACAGTAGAAATAGAATATATTGGGCATTGCCATCAACTGAATTTTCTCTTCATTGAGAAATTAGTGAACATCATTAGCCAGGGGAGCAATAGTATTATTTCTGCTTTAGTCTGGAGGGTATGCCTCCATTACACTGTCCTCATCCAATTGATCCTCCTTCATGTGCCTCCAGAATATTCTGAGATAGGAGTGTTACTTTGTTTCAGAACTGAGTTTTTATCATTGCTTTCGAAAATGTTTCAACTTTAGGATCACTTGAGTATTTACTGATTTTTAAGACAATTTTATTTTCCGTTAATATGTTTTACAAATACATATAACATTTTTTTTACTATCCTTTAAGTTCTGGGGTACATGTGCAGAACTTGCAGGATTGTTGCATAGGTACACACATGCCATAGTGGTTTTCTGCCTCCATCTCCCTGTTTCCTACATCAGGCATTTCTCCCAATGTTATCCCTCCTCAATCTCCCCACCCGCTGCTATCCCTCCTTTAGCCATCCACCCCTTTTCTTAATTAATCTGTAATGACTTCAGTTCTTTACTAACATGAGGGCTTCTTTGTTTTTTGTACCTTCTCTGCTCTTCCTATTATCACAATTGGGAAGGCGACTCCATGCATTCCCTTCACGACTAAGTTGGATTTTTTTTCTTTTTTAGTTTTAGATCATTTTTAATTAACAGATAATAATTGTGCATATTAATGGGACACAGTGTGATGTAATCCAGATATACATTGTATAATGATCAAATCAGCAGGGTATCTTGCATATCCATCACCTCAAGCAGTTATCATTTCTTTGTGGTAAAAATATTCAAAAATCATCTCTCATAGGTACTTTGAAATATGCAATGAAATATTTTGATGACCTGAAGAAGAGATCCTCTATGTCTTAGCATCATGGTACTTTCTGTTTAAATGCTATTCAACTGCACCTCATTAGCTTACCCTATTTTTAATTATTGTACAACTGACTTTTCTAGATTATGCAATGATTGGTCATAAGACAATTTAATGAACTTGTTTATTTGTGTGAGGACCCTGAGGGTGTAGACTAAGTCTGAGTCAACTTCTTATTGCTGGGGTCTAGCAGAGTGTTTGGCATTGATATGTTGAATTGAATTGAACAGGTAATGTAGAATAACATGGTATGAAGCACCTATTCCTTAGAAAGCACCCTTACTGAGGCAGATGAATACATTTTAATGGATTTGACTCAGAATCACCAACAAAAGTAGACCAGATGCAAAAAGTCTGACATGGGTGAAGCTGAGTAGAAACTGTATCAGAAATCATTCTCTCAAGGTGGTTTCTGCCTCCTGGGGAAAAAGTGTCATACTTATTCCTGACTTGTGGTAATTTTTGCTACCATGGTGAACAAGTGTTCCGAGTTTCCAAGGTCTTATGTTTGCCAGTAACTCACAAATTTTCCATTCACATTCACCAAGAGCCTTTTATTGTGTCTTGTCTTTCCAAGCTTCTTACAGTAGTACCTTAATGGTGTTTTTGCTTGAAGAGTTAGGCTGTTTTATGGTTAAAAGCATGAATCTTGAAGTAAGTTGGTCCTGCATTTGTCCAGGCTCTTGGTATGGTTTTCTATGGATGTGAAAGAAGTAAAGAAAAACTACCTCTTGGTATCAATTTATTCATCTAAAAATCATGATAATAATAGAAGAGAGGATGTTTATTATTAAAGAAAATTGGAAATAGAAAAACCTGAACCAATTTTGGAAGAGAACCTGATTTCATGGTAAATAATAAAAATATGTTTTATTAGGATTTTATCTTAAAAATACAGTTATACAAATAACGAAAAAGACACATACACATGTATGTTTATTGCAGAACTGTTTACAATGGCAAAGACTTGAAACCCACCCAAATGTCCATCAATGATAGACTGGATAAAGAAAATGTGGCACATATACACTGTGGAATACTATTCAGTCATAAAAAAGGATGAGTTCATGACTTTTGCAGGGACACGGATGACTCTGGAAACCATCATTCTCAGCAAACTGACACAAGAACAGAAAACCAAACACTGCATGTTCTCACTTATAAGTGGATGTTGAACACATGGACACTGGTAGTGGAACATCATACACTGGGGCCTGTCAGGGGGTAGGGGCAATAGGGAAGGGATAATAGGGAGTGTGGGGGGATTGGGGAGGGATAATATCAGGAGAAATATCTAATGTAGGTGACAGGGATATGGATGCAGCAAACCACCATGGCATGTGTATACCTATGTAATAAACCTGCATGATCTGCACATGTACCCCAGAACTTAAAGTATAATAATAAAAAAACTATTTAATCTAATATAAAACAAGTTATAATCGCAACTATGCGCTACTGCTATATGTGAACCTGGGAGAATCTTGGAAAGGGGCCTAATGTTATAGTTTAGTGAATAAGTGAATGTTTTGTATTATAAAAGCCTTTGCTTCCCAATGTGACCTTGTAAATGCAGGGAGTTGGACAATAACTTTCCAAATAAATAGACCAACCTAAAGTTATTGTCTGGATAAACTAATATGCATAGAACACCCTTGTCATAGTGTTGGATAAATGACAGGCACTGCATAATTTTAAAGCGTATATCTCCACTGGATCCCATGACAATTATCCACTTAAGAAAAATGACAGCTTTAAAAAGTGTCTGAATCTTTTTTCAGGCTTTAGAAATTGTGTTTGGCACTTTCTCTTTTAAAAAAATTTCAGTGTATGGAAAACTTTGGATTTATTAATCAATACTACAAAAATCACCAACTGATTACCTGTATTGTCTAATGCTAGTCCCTATCCCCACCACTTCTCCCTCCGTCCATGACCCTGATCCCAGCCTTTCACAAGGCAAATAATTCAGGTACATAAGCCTTTGTTAGAAAATATAGAGAAAGACTGGAAATTAAGATGATTCTTTGAGCCTATGGCACATATCTGATGAGAATATGTACTGCTTACTTGTTGAAACTTGATGGACTAGGCAAGAAAAATGTGAGTACATCTTGGTTTTCAAACTCGCACCTTTCTATTGCAGACACCTTGTTTCCTTCTTCATTCAGATATTTAATTATAGTCCCCTACTTGGCCTGTACTTTTATCCAGGTTCTGGATAGCCCCAGTGGGTATGTTGTAATTGATTGCATGCACTGGCAAGGAAGCCTTTTAAAGTAACTGGTGCAAATAATTAGGGTAATGTTCCTTCTTTGGTGGCTAGTCGGGCAAATATGTGGATAAATTGCGTGCGCGCGCGCACACACACACACACACACATTTAAGACCAGTGTATAACAAAAACATCCAAGTAGCAAAATGCATAATTTCACATTTAAATATTATTTTATTCTTCATAATAACCAGTCCATGAATAACCAGTCTGAAGCTGTATTCTAAAAGGAATGCTTTGTTTCTATTTAATATTATTTTTAGTTTTAATTATGAAATGTTTCAAAAACTGAGAATAAACCAATTTAGAAGGTATTTAGAGGATACCCACCCACCCACTAGTTACATTTAATGAATTAACATTTTGCCATATTTTTTCATACAGTATTTTTGTAAAGAAATAAAATGTCACACAGGTAACAGCTAAAGTTCTATCCTTTCCATTCCCCCCCCTTTTTTTTTTTTTTTGAGACAATCTCACTGTGTCACCCAGGCTGCTGGTGCAGTGCCACAATCATGGCTCACTGCAGCCACAGCCTTCTGACTCAAGCAATTCATCCTCCTCAGCCTCCTGGGACCATAGGTGCACTACCACTCCTAGCTAATTTTTGTATTTTTCGTAGAGGCAGGGTTTCTCCATGTTGCCCAGTCTCGTCTTGAACTCCAGGGCTCAATCTGCCCACCTCAGCCTCCCAAAGTGCTTGGATTACATGTATGAGCCATGGCACCCAGCCTCCCTTCCTTTTTAAGTTACAGTTTGCTGTCCTGAAGTTGGTGTTTGAAAATGTATGCCTTTGCACAGCTTTACATATATGTATATCCATAAACAACTTAACATGAATCTTATGTTTTAAAAATTTAATAAATATCACAGTTTAAGATTTTTTTATACTTTGCTTTCAGCACTCAGCATTATACTTTTGAATTTTATCCATGTTGATTAATTTAGGATGTAGTTCATTCATTTGAACTGCTTCATTGCATGTAATCTGTCCTGTTATGAAGGAAGATCTTAAATTTATTAAATGCCTCCTAGGTGTCAGATGTTATAATATATATACATATGTACATCACATATATGTTTTGAATTTTGCCAGAAGGTTGTCCATTAATTTGATATTTTGCTGACTGGCAAGGCTAAGAATGAGAAGCAATTTTATTTTCCTGCCCAGCAAAGCCCAACATTTCTGGGATCGCCATATGTCTTCTTAAGTCTGTTTGCAAACCAGTCAGTTCTTTGCTAGGTTTGTCCATTTCTTGGGGAGTCTTACCAAACACCTAGCAGGAACCTACACACATCTTTAATATTCTAGCTGGAAACCTGCTTGCTTTAATTTACAAGTTTATTAAGTATATTTTCTATCTCCAAATTATCACAGGCAGCATTTTTTTAACCAAACATATTCCTAATACATAAAATGGACCTTCGTCTTTCTAGTCTCCTAGAAAGGCATTTCATAGTCACCACCTCATCCCAAAGCCAGTGATACATATATTAGGTTTTTGGCACAGTAGTACCTCCCATCTCAGTACCAATTCTCAGAACTAGTTATCCTCACTGCTTTTCTTGTGAGAAATTGAGGAGATAAACATCATTATATAAAAGGCGTAAAAGGGAATGAAGACAGAAAAGACAAATGGGCCAAGCTTAGAATAAGAAGTCTGAATTTTTGTTTTCTTTTTATTGTGTTTTTAAGCACGCAATCCTTTTCTTTAGAAAACTTTATTGGAAAACTATAATGATCGAATTGACACAAATTAGTAGATGAAGAACTCTGTCATCGCTGTTCATAAAACAGTCTCCAAGAAGGAAATAAAAATTAATCTTATGCCCCCAAATGTCTTCTTTGGTCCACTGAAATAGAGTGATAGAAGCTATGGAGATGGCATTTCATCGCTACCGTTTACTAGTTGTATGACATTGGGCATCTGTATAATTTCTCTGGGCTCAGTTTCTTTATCTGTACAATATATATAAACATTTATTGCAATTTAATTCTTACAACTACTTCAGGAAGTAGGGGATAGCATATCTACTTTCTGAAGTTCTTGTGAGAATTAAATTGTAATGTATGTTTATATGTATTTAGTGCTTAGTTGGTAAAAAGGTCAGAGATCACATCTAGAGGAATTGCCCTGGGTATCTACATGAACCTCCCATACAGAAAAGAATATAATTTCCTACATATTGTAATAGCTACTTTGAGCTTTACATTTAAAAGTTTCTGTGAATATTTTTGTTCGAATTTAGAGTCTGAAAGAAAGCTATTAAAAATATTTTAATTATTGACCATATTTCCTATCATTGATTAGGTTGGATCTAAATGGCTCTGGTGGACCCAGCCTAATGATTTTAGCCATCTTAATTAGTAATCAGTTGGAATTAATAAATGATTTATATAATGGCCCAAGGTGAATTTTCAATGCCTTAAAATACTTAAATATCACATTAATTCTTTTCGATAATATCATATATTAAAATATTAATCATTCTACATAACCCTACCTACAAAACCCTAATAATTTTAATAAATTATTAAAATCTATTAAAATTGCTCATAGATCCTGTGATTAAACTAGACCATCAGAGTCACATAGATATTTATTCATAAATTGTCCTCCTTCCTCATCATTACATTGTTTTTACTGAAATGTAATTTGGCTTGGTTTCATTTGCCTATATCAAGAAACATTATAAGAATAAGGCTGTGAAAACTAACTTGTTGCTGTATTTAATGTAAAGATATCATCTGTGACATTACAGTTTTTCTCAAGATGACCCACAGAAAAAATTTCTCTTCAATTTCATTTTAAAAGGATGTGTTTCTCCTTTACATCCAGTGTACATTTGCAATATAAATAACCATATAATTTCCAACCATTTATCTATTGATTTGGGTTGAACACACAAGATTTTGAGGCATGCCATTTGTATATTAACCTCCTTTCATCTTTATTTTTGTTTTTCTACACCGTTTTTCTTTCACCTAAGATTTATTACACATATTGTATTTATTTTACTTTGCTATGTTCTTTATCTGTAAAGTCATGTCTTAGCTTAAACCTTCTGAAAACAACAAAAGATAAAATTAATTAATTTTATGAGTGATTAAAGTCACTGAGAGACTTCACTGATATTCAGCTATAATAAATGTAATTTAATATTCAGCTTACCTGAGCAGAAGTAAATAAGTCTCACCAGGGTACAATTTTGTAAGTGTTGCCTCTCACCTGGCTTATACATCCTGAGTGCCAGAATCTTTTCCACAATTCTCAGTTGACTTGAAACATGTGTGGTAGCTCATATATGTCTTTAAAATTACTGGATGTTATTTTTGGTAAGAAAAATTTTAATTGAGAATATATAACCCTATGTTGTATCATTAATTATGTTGTAATCATGAAATTATTAAGCAAATATAAGCCCACAGAACAGACTAGTGATTATAAAGATTGTAGTATGAATTGTGAATCCTTCCCACAAGGGACAAGTGAAAATCTTAGTTTAAGAAACCTAGCTTATCAATCAGTAAACATTTTTAACTCATGTAAGCATTGGGAAAATGGGTGTAAACTCTGCAAAAACATGTGGTCACTAGGTTATTGTTTATATTATTTATCCTGAAAAAATAATTTGTATTGTTTCTATACCAAGACAGCATCATTTCTCTGATGCTGGAAAGGGGCACATTTTAATTATATGCCTCAAAGCAGATCAGCTACTGGAGAACTCAGAGTTTTAATAAGCACAAGCTGCTCCTTTATGGGAAGACAAACCTTTATGCCTTTTCCACATCATTGGTTTCTTCGTTTCATTTTCAAACCTGAAAACGTAAGGCATGAAACTATATTAATCCAACAGCTGAGAGGCATATTTTAAATAAATGATTTGAAGTTATCTGAGCAATAGCTTTCCTGGAATTTCCAAGTAGTTAATATTGTGATCAGAATGACTGACAAGCAGTTAAGTAAAGCCTACAAAGAATTTGTCAATTCTAGCTTTACTAAAATTATTTTTTTTTGTAATGTCTGACATTTGAAAGAAAATAATTTTAATAATTTATGTTGATCTTATGACTATTATGTATAATAGTTTAGACACTTCTAATATTTAAAGCCTTTCAATATTCTAATATTATCTTGTTCACCTTCATTTTGTGTAAATTATAGTGCCTAGAAAAATAGAAGTTACTGAGGGTATTATTTGTGTTTGTGTGTGCGTGTGTATTTTTATTTCTTATTTCTAGTTTTACAAAGCCTCTCTCATTTGCCTATGTGTGTTTTTGCTTCTTTTTATTTTATTGAGGTGGAGTCTCACTCTGTCACCTAGGCTGAAGTACATGGGTATGATCTCCACTCACTGGAACCTCCACCTCCCAGGTTCAAGTGATTCTTGTGCCTCAGCCTCCCAAGTAGCTGGGATTACAGGGATGTGCCACCACACCTGGCTAATTTTTTTATTTTTAGTAGAGATGGGGGTTTCACCATGTTGGTCAGTCTGGGCTTGAATTCCTGACCTTGTGTGATCCACCCACCTCTGTCTTTCAAAGTGCTGGGATTACAGATGGGAGCCACCATCCCTGGCTGCTTCTTTTTAGAAATTAAGTTTTTTTCTCTAAAGCTCAGATTATAAAAAATAAACCTTGCATTTATTTATGTAACCAAAGAGTAGTGGGAAAGCATAACAGTTTTTGTGTATCTATATATTTATATATAGATATATATATTTAAATATATTTTGTGTATCTATATATTTATATATATTTAAATATAATATACATATATTGAAATATATATGTTAACCCCTTATCAGATATACAATTTACAAATATTTTCTCCTATTCTATAAATTGTCTTGTTGATTGTTTCCTTTGCAGTATAGAGGCATTTTAATTTGATGTAATCATATTTGTCTATTTTTGCTTTCCTTGCCTGTGCTTTTGGGGTCATATCTAAAAAATTTTTGCCAAACCAATGTCATGGAGCTTTTCCTCCATGTTTTCTTCTAGTAATTTTACAGTTCAGGTCTTCCACTGAAACCTTTAATTCATTTTGAGTTAATTTTTGTATAAGCTGTAAGATGAGGGTATAATTAAATTCTTCTGCTTTCGGATATTCACTTTTCCCAACACGATTTATTTAAGAGACTGTCTCATTTTGTGTGCTTGGCATCTTTGTGAAATACCAATTGGCTATAAATGCATCCATTTATTTATGGGCTCTCTCTTTTGTTCCATTGGTCTACATGTCTGTTTTTATGCTGCTACCATGCTGTTTTGATTGCTCTATATTTGTAGTATATTTTGTGATTAGATAGTATGCTGCCTCTAGCTTGGTTCTTTTTGCTCAAGATTAGTTTGGCTATTTGGGGTCTTTTATTATTCCTTATAAATTTTAGGATTCTCTATTTCTTTAAAAAAATATCATTGAAGTTTTGATAGGAATTGCTTTGGCTTTATAGATTGCTTTGGTAGTATAGACACTTAATTCTGCCAGTCCACAAACAAACACAGAATATCTTTCCATTTATTCATGTCAACTTCAACTTATTTCATCCGTGTTTTACAGTTTCCAGGGTATAGATATTTCACCTCCTTAGTTACAATTATTCCTGAGTATTTTTTATGCAATTATAAATGGGATTGTTTCTTTGATTTATTTTTTCAAGTAGTTTATTGGTAGCTTATAGAAACACTATTGATTTTTGTATGTTGATTTTGTATCTTGCAACTTACTAAGTTATTAGTTGTAATACCTAATTTGTAGAGAATTTTTATTATCATGAGGCAATGTTGTTTTCAGATGTCATCTCTGCATCTATTGAAGTGATCATATTTAATTTTAATCCTTCATTCTGTTAAAGTGCGTATTACATTTATTGTTTTGCAAATTTCAGTCCATCCTTGCATGCCAGGTAGAAATCCCACTTGAACATGATGTATGATTTTTTAATGTACTATTGAATTTCACTTAATAGTATTTTGTTAAGAATTTTCACCCGTGTTCATCAGGAATATTTTATTTTTATTCTTTTTTTTTTTTTTGAGACGGAGTTTCGCTCTTGTTACCCAGGCTGGAGTGCAATGGCGCGATCTCGGCTCACCGCAACCTCCGCCTCCTGGGTTCAGGCAATTCTCCTGCCTCAGCCTCCTGAGTAGCTGGGATTACAGGCACGCGCCACCATGCCCAGCTAGTTTTTTGTATTTTTAGTAGAGACGGGGTTTCACCATGTTGACCATGGTCTCGATCTCTTGACCTCGTGATCCACCCGCCTCGGCCTCCCAAAGTGCTGGGATTACAGGCTTGAGCCACCGCGCCCGGCCTATTTTTATTCTTTATGTGTATCCTTTTCTGGCTTTGGTATCAGGGTAATACTGGGCTCATGAGTTTGGAAGTACTCCCTCCTCTTACTTTTTTGAAATAGTTTCAGGATTGCTATTATTTTTTCTTTAAATGTTTGGTAGGATTTTGCAGTGAAGGCATCAGGTCCTCGAATTTTCTTTAATGGAATACTTTATTACTGATCAATCTTTACTCGTTATTGATCTGTTCAGATTTTCTATTTCTTCATTATTCAGTCTTAGTAGGTTGTATATTTCTGGCAATTAATTCATTTCTTCTAGGTTATTTGTTTTTTGGTGTATAATTGTTCATAGCTGTCTTCTTTTAAATTTATTTTACTGGATTTTAGGTTTTAGGGTACATGTGAAGAACATGCAAGATTGTTGCATAGGTATACACATGGCAGTGTGATTTGCTGCCTTCCTCCTCATCACTTATATCTGGCATTTCTCCCCATGCTATCTCTCCCCAACTCACCACCCCTCGCTGTCCCTCCTCTATTTCCCCCAGACAGACCCCAGTGTGTGATGCTCCCCTCCTTATGTCCATGTGTTTTCGTTGTTCAACATCCACCTATGAGTGAGAACATGCGGTGGTTGATTTTCTGCTCTTGTGTCTTTTATGGTCCTTTGTAGTTCTGTGGTTTCAAATGTAATATATTTTCTTTTATTTATACCATTAAGTATTTGGTCTTTTTTTCTTAATTGAATCTTTCTAGCTAAAGATTTGTCATTTTGCTGATTTTTCAGAAAAACAACTGTCAGTTTCATTAGTTTTTTCAACTTTTATCTTTATTTCATGCTCTGATCATTAATATTTCCTGTCTTCTACTAACTTTGGGCTTAAGTTGTTTTTCTTTTTCTAGCTCATTAAGGTATAATCTTAGGTTACTTATTTGAGATGTTTCTTCTTTTTCATTTTTATTTTTAAGTTTTAGATTCAAGAAGTACATATGCAAGTTTGTTACATGGGTGTATTGTATAATGCTAGCATTTGACTTCTATTGAACTTATTACCCAGATGGTGAGCATAGTACCCAATTGGTTGTTTTCCAACCCTTTTCCTGAATCCTTTCTTTCTCCTTTAGGAGTCTCTAGTATCTATTGTTTTCATCTTTATGTCTGTGTGTACCCAATATTTGGCTCCCACTTGTAAGTGAGAACATGCATATTTGGCTTTCTGTTTCTACATTAATTCACTTAAGACAATGGTTTCTACATCTGTGTTATTGCCGAGGACCTGATTTCATTCTTTTTTATGGTTGTGTAATATTCCATGTTGTCTATATACCACATATTCTTCATCCAATCCACTGCTGAAGGACACCTAGGTTGATTCCATGACTCTGCTATTGTGAATAGTTCTGTGATAAACATATCAGTACAAGTGTTTTTGGGGGAATGATTTATTTTCCTCTGAGTAGATACCCAATAATGGAATTGCTGGGTCAAAGAGTATATCTATTTTTAGTTCCTTAAGGAATTTCTAAACTGCTTTCCACAATCACTGATATAATTTACATTCTGACAAATAGTGTATAAATGTTCTTTTTTCTTCACCTCTTTGCCAACATTTGTTATTTTTTGACTTTTTAATAACAGCCATTTTGGCTGATGGAGATAGTATTTCACTGTAGTTTTAATAGCATTTTTCTGATGTTTAATGACATGGATCATTTTTTCATATGTTTCTTGGTCACTTGTATTTTTTTTTTTTTTGAGAAGTGTCTGTTCACGTCCTTTATCTACTTTTTAATGGAGTTTTTTTTTCTTGTTGATTTATTTAAGTTTCTTATAGATTATGAATATTAGCCCTTTATCAGATGTATAGTTTGGAAATATTTTTCTCCTATTCTGTAGCTTATCTTTCTACTCTGTTGACAGTTTATACTGCTGTGCAGAAGCTCTTTAGTTTAATTAACTTCTAATTGTCAATTTTCATTTTTGTTGCATTTGCTTTTCAGGACTTAGTCATAAATTCTTTGCCTATGCCAATGTTCAAAAGAGTTTTTCCTGGCTTTTCTTTAATGATTTTTATACTTCGTGGTCTTACATTTTAGTCATTAATCAATCTTGAGTTAATTTTTGTATATGGTGAGTGATAGGAGTTCAGTTTCATTTTTAAGTGTTTATTGCTACAAACTACCCACTTAGAACTTCTTTTGCTGATCCCACAAATTTTGGTATGTTCTTTCTCCTTTTTTTGTTTGTCTTAAGATATTTTTAAATTTCCATTTTAATTTTTTCTTTGACTATTGATTGTTCAGGAGCCATCAATTGACTATTGATTGTTCAGGAGCATGTTGTTTAGTTTTTCTGTATCTGAGTTTTCTGAAATTCCTCTGTCCTGTTATTGATTTCCTATGTCATATTATTGCAGTTGGAAAACAGACTTGATATGATTTCAGTCTTCTTAAATTTGTTGTCTCAGTTTGTGGCCTAAAGTATTCTACTGTGAATAATATTCCATGCATGCTTGAAGAGAATGTGTTGGTGTTGGATGGAAAGAATACGGCTAATGTTGGATGGAATATTCTATATCCATTTAATAGGTTCATTTTATCTATATTGTTGTTCACATCCAATGTTTCCTTACTGATTTTCTGTCTGGATAATCTGCCCGTTATTGATAGTGGGGTACTGAAATCCTCTGTTATTATTATATTGCTACTTATTTCCAGTTTTCTTACCATTTGCTTTATTTATTTAGGTGCTCTGATGTTAGCTTTTCGTATATTTACAATTACTATGTCTTCTTTGTGAATTGACCCTTTAATGACCTTTCTTGTCACTTATGAGAATTTTTGACTTACATTCTATTTTATTTAATGTAAGTATAGACTCTTCTGCTCTCTTTTAATACATTTGCATGAAATATATTTTTCCTTCTTTCATTTTAATCTGTGTCTTTAAAGCAAAAGTGAGTTTCTTATAGACAGAGTATACTTGAATATTGTTATTTATCAATTCAGCTATTCTATGTATTTTGACTGTAGATTTAATCCATTTATATTTGAATTTATTATTAATAGGTAATTTTTAATCTTTTCTGCATTATAATTTTTTTTTCTTTCTCTCTTGTTGACTTATTTTATGATGTGATGATTCTTTTTGTAGTAGTACATTTTGATTCTTTTGTCTTTACCTTTTGTGAATACACTGCAGTTTTTTTCTCTGTGGTTACCACAAGGCTAACAAAGAACCTCTTATAGTTATAACAGTCTGTTGTTAGTTCATAACAAGGTAAGTTCAACCACATATAAAAATCTCTATACTTTAACTTCTCTTCCTCTCATGTAGCATCTTATTGGTATCACAGTTTATATCTTTAGTATATTGTGTATCCATTAGCAAATTCCTGTCACTATACTTAATACTTTTGACTTTTAACATTTACACTAAAATCAAGAGGTTTACATATTATTCTTACAATAATAGAGTCTTCTGAATTTGACTGTGTTCATAAATTCATAGTGAGTTTTATACTTACATATGTTTTCACATTGTTTGTTAGCATCATTTTGTTTCAACTCTCTTTAGCATTTCTTGTGAGACTGGTCTAGTAAAAATTAACTCCCATAGTTTTTGTTTGTGTGGAAAATTATCTCTTTCCTTTGTGTTTGATGGACAGCCTTGCCAGGTATCTTATAATAGAAAAAGCAAGTAAAATATTTTAAATGATTCTTGCACCAGATTACCAAAAATCAAAAAGTTTGATAGTGTCCAATGTTAGATAGGGTATTTAAAAAAAGATACTCATATGGCTGGCACCCATGAACTTAGCTATCTGGTTGGCTCCTGTGGACATAGTCTCTAGGCATCCCTCTGCAGACCTAGACTCCATGCCAGCCCATTTGAAGACTCCAGCTGCAAGCCTGTCACAGACCCTAACAGTTGGCCTGCTCAGTATCTCTGAATGAGCTAACTCGTAGAGGTTTATCCTACCAAAGCTAATCTGTAAAGACTGGAAGAGGTACTCCTTCTTCAAATGTGCACACACCAATGAACAGCCACAATGATCATGAATAATCATAGAAATGTGACACCATCAAAGAAACAAAATGAAGTAACAGTCACCAACTCTAAAGAAATGGAAATCTACAAATTATCTGATAAAGAATTCAAAACATAGTTTTAAAGAAGCTCAGTGAGCTATAGGAGAACAAATAGACAACAAAATGATACCAGGAAAACAACACATGAACAAAATGAGAACCTCAACAAAGAACAGAAATAATAAAGAAGGACCAAAGAGATATTCTATAGCTGAAAACCCCGATGCCTGAACTGAAGAATTCTATAGAAAGATTCAGCGGCAGACTTGGTCAAAAGGAACAAATAATTAGCAAGCTCAAGGACAGGTCATTTAAAATTAGTCAGAGGGGAAAAAAACAAGAATATTAGCCCTTAATTTTGATTTATAGGAGCTTTCTACGTATTAGTATTTGTCTGTGATATATATTGCTAATATTTTCCCGAGTTTGTTATTCTTCTTTAACAGTGCTTATACTAGTCACTGCTGTACATACATATGTATATATACACACAAACATGTTATATACACACACACACACTCTCACACTCTCTCTCACACACACACATACACACACACACACACACACACATACACACACACACACAGTATATAGAAGGTACAGTTTATACAGTTTAAATTTTCTGGGTTTTGCATCATACTTTAAAAGGTCTTCCATACTTTGAGATCATTAAAACAACTTGCTCTTAGTTTCATTTAGTACATTTGTTTTCTATTTTCACTTTTAATTATTTGATCCATCTTGCATTTATTTTGGTGAAAAACATGAAATATAGATCCTTGTTACATTTATATGTTGATTTTTCTGATTAATGTTTAGAATTAACTTGTCTGGGTGGAAAAAATCTATTATATTTTTTACTGGAAATAAAATCCTAGATTAATTTAGTAGAAATTAATATCTTCATAACTTAGGTATTCCAATCAAGAAATGATATATCTCAGGCCCTTTTGGAATCTGCAAGTAATGCTTTAAATTTTTTTTTCAAATAGATCTTCACTTTATTTTAAATTTACTGAGGGCATTTGTCAGTTTTGTTGCAATTTCATGGGGGAAAGATCTTTTTCTCTTAATCATAAGTTCAAAATATTTGCTATCTAATTCTTTTTTTTTTCCTCCAATAATGACTATAAGCAAGCTATCTAATTAATTCTTTAGAGAAATTTTTGCCAACACCTACACAGTGCTGTTGATTGTTTATGTATATACAAATGCTATTAATTTTTAAATTAATTTTGTACCCAGCTGCCTTAATATAGTCTCTTTTCATGTTTTACAAATTTTCAGTTGGTCCCCTTGAATATTACCAGTAATCAATCATATCTGCTCATAATTTTGCCTTTCTAATGTAGTTAGTACTAGTTAACTGCTGAAATATAAGCCAAATCTCAGTGGCTTTAAAAAAACCAAGTTTTACTTTACAGTATAGTTCAATACAATATAATAGGATGAGAGGCCTCTTCTCAAGGAAAAATTCAGAGACATAGGCTTCCTTTGTCTCCTGTTTTCATCATTTTGGGACAGACACTGTTGAACTTTTTTCTGTATAGGACGAGATACTGAATATTTTTAAGCTTTGCCAACCATAGTCTTTACTGCAACTGCTGAGCCATTGTGACTTGAAAGCAATCATAAACAATACACCAGTGAATAAGCATAGCTATTAATATGTTTTGGCTGTGTCCACATCCAGATCTCATCTTTAGTTGTATCTCTCATAATTCCTATTGTTGTGGGAGGGATTTGGTGGGAGAAAGTTGAATCATGGTGGCAGTTTCCCCCATACTGTTCTCATGGTAGTGAATGGGTCTCACGAGATCTGATGGTTTTATGGAAAGCAATCCCTTTCACTTGGCTTTCACTCTTTCTTTGCCTGCCACCATCCATGTAAGATATGACTTGCTCATATCTTTGGCCTCTGCATATTAGATGCTATTAGCACTAATCCTATAATGCACACAACAGTCCCCTCTCAACCAAGAATTATGTGACCCAAAAGAAAGAGTTTAATTGGACTTAAAGTTCCACATGGCTGAGGAAGCCTCACAATCATGGTGAAAATCAAGGAGGAAAAAAGTAAAAAAAAAAAAAAAAAAAAAAAAAAAAAATAAAAAAAAAAAAAAA
>NW_022436985.1:12015703-12142033 GCF_009761245.1 Sapajus apella | reverse complement strand
TCCCCTGATGGACAACATCTCCACTTGTTGAGAACTACTGTTCTAGAAATTTGTTTGAAATACAAATTTATGGCCAAATCCCATATCTATGAGTCATAATTTCTGGAGCTGGGATTATTAGTCTGTATCTTAAGCTCTTTAGATGTTTCTTATTTACACTAAAGTTTGAAAAACACTACTCCAGAATAACATCAAAGACATTGGAATCATCTGCTCTTTGAAGGCTTAGTAGAATTCCCTGTATAACCACAAGGTACTCTGTCTAGGGTAGCATTCAAAAAGCATTCTTTTTGTTTTTATAAATTGAGTGGTTTAGATTTGCTATCTTTTCTGGTGATATTTAATAAATTATGTTATCTAGAGTATTAGTTACTTAATTTAGATATAAAATGCATTTTTATAAAGATGGCTAAATGATTTCTTGTGAATCTTTTCATTTTGACTTTAGCTAATGCTTTATTATTTTTTGCTATTTTAATAGTGATTTCTAATAGTTTTGTTTTTTCAGTGTTTTAAAATTTATTTATTCCATCTTATATTTTTATTAATTCCTCAGTTTGGCTTTCCTTGGGTTCTTGTGTTGTTCTTTTTAAAATTTTCATATGTATTTGTTAATTTAATTTAGTGGACTTAATGTAATTATTTAAGGTGTTATTATCCTTCTAGTCTCTGTTCAGTATCTCCCATGAGTTATGCTTAGTAATAATTTCAATGCTGATATTTTTCTACATGTTCTAAAATTTTAAGTTTTCATTTCATCCTTGAAACATGAATTTTTGAAAAACAAAAATTTGGACGTTTTCAAATACGTCCAAATCCTGCTGGCCATTTTCAGAAGATGTCTACCGTGTATTCAATGCATTACTCTCTTTTGCTCCCAAATAGTACCTGTCAGTTTCTTCCACTCTTGCATTCCTCTTTGCTTCATCTGCTACATTTTATTCTTTCAGGTACACAAAATAAACCCGTTGTTCATTCTTGCTTAAGCAAAAATATCACTTTTGATATCC
This sequence comes from Sapajus apella, assembly GCF_009761245.1. NCBI lineage: Eukaryota > Metazoa > Chordata > Mammalia > Primates > Cebidae > Sapajus > Sapajus apella. The sequence goes on along the minus strand of NW_022436985.1, from coordinate 12,141,023 downwards.
AGCAGTGTTGGATTGGACCTCTCTTCCTAAGATATTGCCATCTTCTGTGAAACTACCACTGATGCCAGTTCCTTTAAGTTTTATTCTTTTCCATTGCTGCCTTTGCCCTATGTCTCAGACTTCAATGCATGGACCAAAAGACCTTTCCAGTAATAAACTCTTGAGATGTTTAGAATTATTACCACCCTTTGATGCTTGTCTACTTTCCTTAGAAAGAATATTCTCTTTTTCTATGATTAATTACTTCTCATTTCTCATTTTTTCCTTGTCCATTAAATAAACATACTCACACCTTATTCATCCTCAAGGCCTAGCCAGACATTCCTGAATCCTTAGATCTATACATCTTCAGATCAGGTGGAGAACCCCATCTGTGCTTAGTTTTAAAGGAGCACTTCAAGTCATCACTGATTTTCAGTTATTTATTTCTGCTACCAAGAGTAATATATGATTTTTATTTTATAAGGATTGTTCATAGTGAGTATAAAAACTACTTTTTAATTAATGTCCTTTTAAATCACCAGCTCTTCTTCCATTTCTGCTTTCTGGGTTCTAAACTTTGTTACGGAAAATGGAGAAACATAAAGACTTTACCTGTCAAAAAAGCATGGTGCCAAAACATTGATGTGTACCTGCCATAGTTACCCACTTCTTTCTTAATCAGAGAAGACTTTACTAATACATTCATTCCCAACCTCTCCAACATCAGGTGATCTAGTTTGTGAATGAAGATGTTCGAGGGATTTTTTTTTTTTTCTTTAGCTTTTGTTACAGGTGTCTCCTTTGTTGCACCATACCAAAATTTTCAGACCAATGGCTTATTCTCATTGTCTCTTTTATTTATAGCTTACTTTCTCATTTCCCTGAGAAGTGCCTTCAAATTTTGTTGAATTCCCCGAAATTCTATGAAATCTATATGGTTTTCTTAACTTATTCCCCTGATATTTTTGCATCTTAAGGAAGCCAAAGTACTTAGTTAACTGCTAGACTATGAGGTGAAGTGGTCTTCATTACATATCCCACAAAGAATCCAAAGCAGACAGTTTGATTGTACAAAGGATTTTAATTTTGCTTTAAATCTAATTTCTTTTTTTATTAAAAAAAATATCTTACCAGCGGAGTTTCTAAGACAATATTTAACTTGTATCTTTTCATAGGCACTAATAATATAGCTTTTTAAAAACAAGAGCTCTCTAAAAATGTTGTTTTAAACATAGCCAATTATTTACTCTGTAAGTGAACTAATGCACATTATCAAAATTTCCCTACACATTTTCTTCTAAGTAGATTCCACAGGTTTATCTTGCCTTATTCTCCTTGATTTCCTGCATCATTTGATATGATTGGCCTTCATTCTTCCTTCCTTAGATTCCATAACATTGCACTTTTCTTGTTTTTTTAATATGTCATTTCTCTTTATTGTCTTCTCAGATTTCTTTCATAAATTTGAGTATTTCCCAGAGTATTGGATTCACAATTCTTCTCTTCGGATGCTTTCTTACAGTGAATTAATAATATAAGCTTCATTCACAAGATAATATCTGCAGTCTCAACCTTATGGGTGTTTTAGCTCAGAGTCCCCTGACACTTGAACATCTACAGTTGCTTTAAATTCAAAGTACGCAACCCCAAGTCATCATGTGTCTTCTTGCTCTGTAGACATTAGTTATTTAAGCTCTCTGTATTTCAGCTTCCTCATCTGTAAAATGAAGACATTAATAGTAGCTATCTCATAGACTTCTTGGGAATATCATACACACACACACACACATACTCCATGTTAGCCTTCACTATTATCCCTTGACACTCAATTGCTAATTAAATTAGGCTGTACTTACCCTCACCCTCTGAAAATGCAGTGGAAATACCACAATTTGGAATTATTAACCCAAATCCATCAGCCTTGTGACCCATTGCAAGTCTAAATTTCTCCATGAAATCTCTCCTGACAAATTCAAGGCCAATTAATTTATCTTTTTTAATGCCAGTTTTTGCGCTAATAAGATACAGTAATTTGATATGTATCTTTCTCCAAACCAAACTGTAGGCTCTTATTGGCATGAATCTGCACTCCTGCTATCTTACCCTCAGTGTTTTGCTATCTATAGACATGATAAGCACTTAGTAGATAATTTTTCAAAGGAGGGAATGAGCATATATTCTTAGAATGTCCCCGAAAATGTTACATTAATGGATATGTAATAATTTTTCTGCATTTCTACATGTGTAAGCAGTATTAAATCCGGAGCCAAGTGCAACTGAAAAACTTAATTAAATACATGTGTGGCATAGATATCCAGTGTTACCTAGAAGTGCATGCATTTTTCATTTATGCTTAAGTATATAATTGTGAATTGATGCATACTCATAAGGTGTCTGAAACTGGGACAGGTTGCCCAGGACCATCCCCTGGGCAGCATAGCTATGACTAAAATTATAGTTCAGATCTACTAAAAAAAAGCTGATAGGAGCCAAAGTTGTTAACAGTCCAAAGATCTTTCACATCAAATTTTTGGTCTGTGTAATCCCAAATTTTGACCACAAATAAAAGGTGTAATGGAGATCATGAAAAATAGATATCTTAGGTTAATTGATATATGTTTAGGTATTCATTCAACTGCATTGTTTCTTGAATATATATTTACCTTCTAAGTATTCCTCAATAACAGGTTGCAACATCTAAATGTATGTTGTCAATAGCCACATATTGTAACCACTAGCCACATGGGCTAAATGAGCACTTGAAATGTGTCCAAATTGAGACATGCTATATATTGGTAAAAGGTACTTGATTTCAAAAACTTTATACAAAATAAGAATTTAAAATATATCATTAATATTTTCAACACATAATGATGTTGAAATAAAAATATTTTGGATCTATTAGATTAAATAAAATATATTATTAAAATTAATTTCTTTTTTTTTACTCATTGATGCAGCTACTAGATAATTTTAAAATACATATTTGGCTCACATCAATATTCTTATACAGGCTAAATTAGATCAAGGAGATATTTGAGGTTGTTCTTTTTAAAAGGAACATGTATTAACACAGGAGATAATTGCTCAGAACTAGGACTGTGGTTTGCATTCCTATTCCTAGGCTTTATTCAAAATCTACATTCTCTTTGCCTTGTCTCTTGAGCAGAAGCTTCTGTTATGACACAAACCATTTCAATCACACCACATTCTCGTCCCAGTCTGTATCCTTAGCAATCAGCACCAGGGCAGGCCAGGAATGCGGCAAAGCCCTGTAACAACTTGTGTCATCTCCACCTCCATCTTAACTATCATGAAGGGCTTGTATGTTCATGACTGTAGCTCTGCTTGATTTAAGAACTGCTGTGGTGATTTAGCTAGATAAATAATTTTGTGTTAATCTTCTAAAACTTTATTTAGATCCAAATACCACATTAAATGATACTTATTAGACTTGTACGTGTTATATGATACAACTTCTTCTGAGTAAGATTCTGCCTGACTTCGTGGTTTTAGTTCAGCTGTTCCAATGAATTTAGAGAAAAGCCTTTTGTAATTTAATATTCTTCTTGCTTAACACCTTTGGTATCACTTGAAAAACAAAAGGGATGCATTCTTCAACTGACATGTGACTTCTCCAAAACTGTCCAGTGGTTATAGGAAGAGAGATTCTATGACGGATAGCCGCTTATTCTAAACCTAAAGAAAACTCTATTACTGTCCATTGTAATAACAAAGGAGTGTATATTCTTGCTTTATTTCCTTTCCTCTCTAATAGTGACATCATCTTTGATTTTGTGTGTGCCCACAATATGTGGGGCACCTCATCAGGCTGGATCAGTGAGAACCAAGAGTCTCCAGAAGCTTGTCTCAGTTTACACTTAATTAGCAGAACGTACTGTCACGGGTAGATATGGGATTTCTGGGATTTCTCTGCCCATTTACTCTTTACTACTGAACAACCTCTTCTTCAAATAAAACTAAGTAAATAATTCTCTTAAGGAGAGACTAGTGAGCAAAGCATACTGGTGAATTAAAGATAAGAACCTACTGCTCTTGCTTTACTTCTTTAGGCATTGAGCTGGTCACTGACATAATCTCATGGTCCTCACTTTAAGGATCTGATTACCACTGTTTGCAGAGGCCTTCTGTTATTTTACATGGACATGGACCTGACGAATGGAGGTAGAATACATTTTAGATAGTTGTCGCTAATATTTATCTAAAGAAATGAGCATCTCTTTTATGATTCAGTACTGTGCATTTCTGTTCTTGTTGCTTGTTCCCCAAATTGTCCTATGATTGTCCCAAAAGAAGGAGAATGTAGCCCATGGAATTGAGAATCAGATATGACCACTGTTATCTTTAATCACACTCTAAGATATAGCTTATTTCTCACTCAGCAGCTTTGATACAGATTGGCCACTGATAATTCAGTTTTATTATCTATTTCAGTACAATTTTTTGTATTATTATTTATCAGTAAATTTTAGAATCTCAGTGCATTTTTTTAGCCTATGATCATGTAGAAAGTGTCATCCTGAGTATTATATTTATAAAAAAAAAAATCCAGGGGCAAAGGTACCCAATCTAAATCTCAGACAAAGGAAAGAAGGAGAATAGGATTTGTATCTTTTTGTACTCTGTCCAGTGATTGGTAAGCCTAAATAGATAACACATTCTCAAAGTTGGCTCCAAGACGTTTCCATTTAGGAAAAAGTAATTTCTGAACGTCCTTTGAAACAATGAAGAATCAATAACATTAAAAAGATTGTGATTTCTTTTTGTTTTACATTTTTGCGCAAAATAGTTCTTCATTTAAAAACAAGTCATATTAAATATGTATATCTATTTACTGGAGGAAATAATGGTAAAAAAAATGAAAGTTTACCTTTTTTCATTAAGTACTCCTAAAATTATGAAATATTTTCTAAGATTCAGCTTGTAGTACAGTTTTGCAACAGCTTCAAGGCAAGAGGTAAGACTAGGCTAATATGCCATGATGAGAGGTTGAAAGAGGTAAGAAATATTGTTCAGTTCTTTAATAAATAACACAATGGCAAATTTCTAGAAAATAAAGCAATTCCTGTGTGTTAACTCTGTCTTTTTATTGTCTGTATCTGATGCTTTGACATTAGGGGCCTGCTGAATCCTGGAGCTATGGCCTCCTCTTCCTGCCTGAGTTAGCTAATCCCTGAAGACAGGAAAGGCCTGGCCCTGGAGCATGGTTTTCAAATTCTGATAATCCATTTCAGAGCCCACACCATCAACAACTTCCTTTATCAGATGCTTACAGTATGAGGCCATTAGCAGCCTGCCTTATCACACCAGGGCCAGGGACCAGATAACTATTAATCAGAGAGCCCCAATGTCCCATAGCCCACTGAAAGTATCCAAACTAACCAATTCTAAACCTACTTACTCTGTCCCTCCCATTTCTTCCTGTGGAAATCATAATAAAGACGTTCAACCACATTTCCACCTGCTCTCTCCATCCCATTCCCTCTGCCTCCTGACCAACCCTGGCCTTCCCTGTGTGCCCCCTTGTGGCATGGCATGCCCCCATTCTGGGATCTGTGCCATAACAAACTGTCTTTCCAATGGCAGTCATCCTCTAATCTGTTGGCCTTGCCATACCTAAATAATACCTACATTTTAAAACATCCTACCTTAAGATTTTAAGGATTTTCATGACCCTTTAGAGTTGATTAAACAAACGTCTTATTGAAACTCTACCAGGTCAAAGATTACCTTAGGTTTCATATTGCTTTTCACAATCCATAGGTCAGTCTTTGCCCTCAAAGGATTTAAATCTGTGACCCTTTCTTAACTGAATAAAAGGGTAACGCTTATTTAATATGTAATTATCCCCTGTTTTTATACTCACTGCCTCTTTAAATGCATTTGTGTCTTTGCATTTGCATAAATATAGTCAGGATTTGATTATTTTTGTCACAAACAAAGGTCATAGAACAACATATTAATTGAAGGATAACTCAAAAAGTATTTATACTGATATAAAACAATTTTTGGCTCCTATTCTTGGATACAAGGTAAATCAGGAATGTGGCACACAAGCAAATAGAGAATTCATTTCACAAATCCAAACGCAAAGATATTTAATTATTATCTAAAATAACTAAAAGAAATTTACTTAAGTTATTAAGGAAATAACTAAAATAGCTAAGAAATTTTTTAGGTTGTTAAAAAAATTAATAACTTCCTGATTTACTTTCCATGCTCTGGAGAAATCTTCCTTTTTCTTTTAATAGAGACAGCATCTCACTCTATCACTCAGGCTAGAGTGCAGTAGAACAATCACAGTTCACTGTAGCCTCAAACTCCTGGTATCAAATGATTCTTCTGGCTTAGCCTTGTGTGTAGTGGGGGCTCAGGTGTGCAACACAATTCTTGTCCTGAATCTTCCCTTTTTTGTATGTTATTCTTTTGCATATGAATGGAAAAGATGAGCCATGGTTTTCTAAAGCTGCCATAACAAAGTACCATAGACAAAGTAGTTTAAGCAGCAGAAATTAATTGCCTCACAGTTCTGGAGGTGAGAAGTCTCAGATCAAGGTATTGTGAGGGTTAATTCCTTCTGAGAGCTGTGAGGGAAAATCTGCTGTACACTTCTTTCCTTGTGTTGTACATGGCCATCTTCTCTCTGGGTCTTCATATTGTTTTCCCTCTGAGTCTGTGTCCAGATTTCCTCTAGAATCACCCTGGATTAGGGCCTACCCTAATGACCTTGTAATACCTTAATCCATTGGTTTCGAGCTGGGGTTCCCACAAATCTCTCTTTGGATTTGATTAATTTGCTAAAGCAGCTAGCAGAACTCAGGGAAACACGTTTACTGGTTTATTAGAAAGGATATTAGAAAGGACACAGATACAGACATACATAGGGTGAGGTATGGAGGAACGCACACCCCACCCTCCAGGAGCCTCCATGTGTTCCACTATCCAGAAGCTCTAAGAACCTTGTCCTTTGGGCCTTTTATGGAAACTTCATTAGACAGGCATGATTGATAACCATGTAGAAATTTGATTGGAAAAAAAGGATATGATCCAATACTAATAGACTGGTGAAACCCAGCAAGGCCTGTTCATTCAGATTCTTCTTGATCTCTCTGTGCAGCATTCCTTCATCATGGGTGTGGGGCAAGACCCCTTCTGAAATGAGAGCCTTGTGACCTACAATCAGACAAGGCAGGTGGTAAAATTTATTTACAGCCAGCTCCCAAGACAGAAAAACAGGGGAAGACTCTAGCCTTGGAAAGAAAAAGAGCAGGTTAAAGGAGGACAGGAGAAGCTTAGAAAGAAAGAGAGAGATTCTGTTTCCCAAGGTCTGTTTTTAAAGCCTAAAATGCCTCAACATCATAACAAAGGCTGTAGAATCATGGATGAAAATCAGTAGGTAGATACATAAATATTATAATCTCACATACCTGATTATAAATTTCCAGTCCATCTCTTTCTCCTAGACTTCCAGACTTATTCAATGAGTTTCAACAGTCTACTAAGCCACAAATAGATGTCTCAAATTCAGCATGCTCCAAAGTTCCTCTCACCCCAAACCTGTTTCATCCATAGCCTTCCTCACCTTTTTAAACGCAGTTTTGTCTTTCTTAGTCTATTCAGACCAAACACTTAGGAGTCACGCTTGACTCTTCTTTCTTTCACATCTCACAATAGCTCACATTTATTTTATTAAAATAAAAACCTTGCAGGAACACTTTCAAAATATATCCAAAATATTAACACTTCTTACACTTCTACTGTTACCACCCTTGAGAGTGTCTGAGCCACTATCATTTCTTACATAGATGACTTCAAAATCCTTCTCTCATCTCCCTGCTTCTGCTCTTGTCTCACAAAAGTCAGGTAGCAGAGAGAGTGATTCTTGCAAAACTTAAGTCAGATCACGTCACTGCTTTGCTGAGAACCCTGCAGTATTCCCGTCATTCTCAGAACAGAAGCTGAAGAGTCCCTGCAGTGACCTTCAAGGCACTGCACTTTCTTCACTATCCCTCTGGCTGTGGCTCCTGTGTCTCCCTCTTTTGATCACTCTACTCAGGCGTGTATCAAAACCCCAGTCATAATCCTACCTGCAGACTTTGCAGTAGTCCTCTTCTTCCTCAAATGCCTTCTCTCCAGATGGCTCCAAGGTTAACTCTTTCTTTTTCCTTCATTTCATCTTTATCAGGATCTCATCACTAAAGTTGCAAATTGGACTCTCCTCCATCTGCAAAGACCCCTTAACCTGGTTTTACTTTTATATTTTATTTTTTGTTTATTTTTCTGTGTTTTGTTTGTAGTGTTTATCACCTTCTAACATACTAGAAAATTCACTTTTATTATGCTTATTATTTACTATTTCTTCAATGGGGGAATAAAATAAAACACTTCGGAGGTGTGTTTGTTTTTTTTTTTTTCCCCACTCAGGGGAGTACAAGCATAGAAGAGCAGAGATCTTTGTTTTATTCTTCAAAAGCGTATCTGTTTGATATCTGGTTTTCAGCAAATATTTGCTGAAAGAATAGACAAGTGAATGAATCAACAGTGGGAACTCTCATTGTTATTTGTAGGGGTATATGCAAAGTATCCTTGATGGCTGTGTATTTGAGTCTCCCAAGTAAGTCCAGGAAAGATTAGCCTGAAGGCTGATTTAATGATCTTTAATTGTGTTATTATTAAGTATCTTAGACTCGAGGACAGTCTAAGTAAAAGATAATGTCTTTGACTTCATTTTTGGTAAAGAGTTCAGTCTTTAAAAAGTACATGCAATAATATCGTATGATTTCGAGCAAGGGCTGTGGAGCCATTGTTCTTTGGTCAAAAAGAGATAAATTTCTTAGCAGTTATGTGAAGGGCAAGTGACATAAACTTTGCTGTTTCAGTTTTCTCATCTACAAAACAGTGAAACTAAGAGTACTTACCCAACATATTATTGTGAAGAAGAAATGAGCAAAGAGCTTAGAACAGAGCTTGGCCCATAAGAACTGCTTGATAATGATCAGATATTACCATCCTTATTACCTTGGAGGGAGGTAGCTTTGTTTCATGAAAAGAACATATCATTGGTTTTAAGACTGAGATCTAAGTCTGCTTTCATTACTAATTAGTTGCATAGAATTTAATGACTCTGCTTTTATTCGAAAGCAAAAGAGTAATACCATATTACATCTAAGATCTCTTCTTGTTATAAAAGCCTATAATCCTCTTATAATGATGATGATTGCATATTTCTTTAAAGGGCCATTTATCAAATGAAGATAAAATTTCTATAGAAAATTTATTATTTAGATAAGATAAAGATAACTAAGCCAATGGAATGTATCATGTTAATCTTTATTTGATATTTAAATAATTGTTGAGATTGTAAGGATAAGAGGGATCATCAAAAAATACTAATTAATGATAATGACATATATGTATGGCATCTCATAGACAAACAGTGTAACCTTTTAAATAATATATACAGATACTTCTTCTTGACATTTTGTAGTTAGCTTTTCTGAACTGTTTCAAGAAATAGTGTATTCCTGTGTGTAGTATTCATTTTAGTTATATGACAATTATATATAGATGTTGCAAGATCTGGTAAAATCTCATTAAATTGTCATGGTTCAGTCAGACAGATATGTGCTTCTAAACTATAGATGATGGCAAAAGAAATGAATAACTCTTTTTCTACTCTTTTTGTAAAGACTGGGCTTCATGATTATCATCATGAAAGTGCTCTGGTCAACTTTAAAAAATTGACCATTAGAAGTAAAAGAGTAGCCTAGACAATAAGATTCCATTTCAACATTTTCTCTTGGATAAATTCTGGTTATAATCAGTGGACAGCTGTTCATTTTTAAACTTTAGTGTTTGTTTACTTTGAGTTTGTAGCTTAAGATAAAAATTTCATACAGTTTAATAACAAAGAGTAAGTTTGTCATTTAAAACAAATGCCTTAATCAAAATTTCCATATAACAAAATTGTTTTCATGCTCTGAAATGGCACATTTAATTAAATGGCACATTAAATTCAAACACTATTTCATAGAGTAAATTTTCGGGATGAGTTGGAATTAATCATGGTGGTTTGGTAATAAAATTTGATCCTAGATCCCTTTTCTTTTCTTTAAGCTCTGATTGTTTAAAAATCTTGATTGGATGCGTTACTTATATTATTGCTTTATAACTAAAAATGAGAGAATCTGCATGATAATCAAGAGGAACAGCAGAGAACAGCTTTTGGTTAGAAAGAAACTGTACCATAGATAGAAAAACATGAAAATATATCTTATGATAGTACTAGGTCATTCTCTTTGAGCATGAATATAGTACTTGTGTACGGTAAAACTGATTTTTAAAAATGATGTGCATGTGCTGCATGACACTGGGAAATGGACATCAAACCTGCATGTCCGTCTTGTGCTGAATGTCCTTGCTTAGCAAATTTCATCTTAACTGTGAAAAAGAAGCACATATTGGATGGAAGATTGGCTTCCAATAAGCGTTTCTCATAAAAATGTTTTTCTATGCTGCCTATTTAGAGACCTACAAGAAAAGACTGATAATCCAGCTGAGAGCTTATGAAGAATCTATATATGATAGCTTTTAAATGGTTTTGAAATTATCAGCCTAATTCTATGGTGATTTCAAAATATACCATGAATCAATATTACAGAATAATGTCTTAATGTTTGATTGTTAATATGATATGTATCAAATCATAGATGTTAGTTCTATCTCATTATAAAAATATTTTGAAAGACTTCTATTTAGTTTATGCAAAGTCGTTAAGTGTGAAAAATGACATACTGCAATTATCTAACTTTTGTTGAAAATTTAACTACAAAAGAGAAGAGTAAATCTTTTAAAAGCTTACAGTGTTTTTCTGTGTGATGCTGTACATATATGTCATTATCATTATTAGTATTTCTTGAAGCTCCATATCATGCTCATAGCCTGAACAATTATTTAACATCAAATAAAGATTCAGAATAAATTACATTAATTTAGTCATCTCTAATTTACCTAGAGAATGCATTTCCTATATAAATTATATAGGCATTTGATAAATGACCTGTTAAAGAAATATACCGTCATCATCATAATAAAAGAATTACAGGCTTTTAAAGCAAAAACAAGTTTTAAATATAACATGGTATTATGCTTTTGGTTTCAAATAAAATCAATTAATTAAATGACTTTCTCAACCCTATTGCAACTAATTAGTTCAATTTCCCATTCTTTTTGATAATATAAATTTGGAAGAAGCCTATATTATTATTTTCTACATTAGTTCAATTGAGAGTCACAATCTATATTTCTCTTCAGTTCAAAGGTTATTTTTCAAAGATGCACTATTTTAGGGTTAGTATTCATAGACCTTCATGGTATAAATTATATTCAATTAACTACATTTATTTAACTAGTTTATTATTTTTTAATATCATGAGTTTTTTGTAATCTCTAATTTATTTGTCTTCTACATGTACTACGTTAGTTTCTGCAAAAATGTGAGGGAACCGAGTATTGTGATCTGGCCATGGGGCTATTTAGAGCCTGGTTGGGAAATTGAGGGTGTTTGCTATATTTTTGAAAGTGTACTCCCTTATATGTGATTTGATTTGAATTCAACCAAGATTTGTTCAGAATATAGTAAAGACTTGTATTCACATGTACATAGCATACAATCATGAAAAAGACATTCACTCTGCTGTGTAAGTATTCATAACTTAGAAGAGGAGATATACATGAAATCCTGATAAGTTGAGAGTATAAGGATAGGAGAGATTAATTCTAACTGGAATTGAGGAATTGGGAAGAAATTATGTGATAGTAGGATAAATGCTAAGAGCTTAAATTTGAATGACATTTTCTAGTAGCTGAAATGGGGAGTCACGCAATATAGTTAGACCCAAAGGCCCAGGGTTGGCTTGTAGGGTGAGAAATTGGATTTGATTATAATCATTAATAGTAGTCATAATGGTAGTCTTATTTTATGAAGGGTGTTTACTTCACATAATTCCATAATTAGTTATTGAGATGCATTTTGTGCAAACAAAGAGAATTCAATCATAGCAAAATAGCAAATTGGGAAAAATTATCTGACATTCCTCTGCGTTTCCTTTTGTTGTCCTTTGTCTTGGTTTGGTGTCCTGAGACATTCACCTGTGGTGATCTACCCCCATGGTCACCATGGTGTAGTAATAAGTGTGCAAGTTTGAAAGTCAGAGGACCTGGCCTGGAGTCCTAACTCTACCCCTCACAAATGAGTGACGTTCAACAAGTTACTTAAACACTTACTTGTTACCTCATTATTTTCACATATAAAATCAATAGAAAATTATACTCACCTCAAAGAATAAAGTACAATAATGAATGCAGAATTGAGTTTTCATCTTAACACCTCTAAAGTAGTTGATCAGGAGGACGCTGTCCACTATGGCAGTGGTGCTGGCATGGTAATGACGCACTGAGTACTCAAACGTCAAGTATCAAGTACTCAAACGTCTTTCCGGAACATCATCTTGGTAGTGAACATTGTAAGACCAGCCTTTTACAAATTGGAACCATCATCTCCCTGTAACCATACAATGTGCCCATTTTTTGCTTTATTTCTATCCATGGAACTTATTGCCATCTGTTGCACTAAACATTTTACTTTTCGTTTTGTGTCTGTTTTCCCCAACTAGAATGTAAGATTTGTGTGGGAAAGTTTTTTTTTTCTAGAGTCATTACTGTATCACCAATCCTTAGAAAAGTGTTGCCATTGTTTGAAAAATTTTTTATTGAAGAAGTGCATAAATGCATCTAAGTAAGTCAGCTAATAAAGTCAGATAAATACAGTTCATTCACTTATTCACACCTGTTGTAGGAAATATGTATGCACTTATAGATTATCCCCAGAACCAAAACCTTGACTCAGTTATTTAAAGGTAGAAACTCCTTATCCTATGGCATGTTGGAGTGGGGGCTAGGTAATTTTCATCAGTTGTATTTTACAGAAGTCCTTCCAAGATGTCCTAAGATGAGGTATCTTTTTCTCTTTGCTGCCCTGACATCTTACTGAATAATGCATATTATTCTTAGTACTCAATTATAGCTATAACAATTAATTTAGTATATTTTCACTGAGTTTGAGGTGCACAGGGACATCAGTTACTTAAAACTAGTTTGAAAACAAATCAAAAGATTCACAGAGATAAAAAGAATTGTGGCGCATGTTCATCGAGAATACAGTTGACATGGATATTTAAATATATATATTATAAACTGGAGTTTTGAAAATAGATGCATGAGCTTCACACCACACAACACCCAAGACAGAACAGACAACTCTAAAGCTATCAAGCCAAAGATGTAATATTTCCATATATTATCATAAATCATAAACCAGATATGTCATACAAGTGGAAACTTATTTCCTCTGAGTTTTTAATAGGAAGATTTCAGTTAGGAGATAGCTTGTGATTTATGTTGAATAAAATAAAAAATGTCTCCATTTGTAAAATTTCTGCTGGTCTATTATATTTTAATTGTTTCAAAAACTAGCTTTATTTTTCTTTCTGAAAATGTGGTCACACTCCCTTGCCTACTGGAACTTAATTATTATGTCCTTGGGGAGCTTCCCAATGACTGCCATTCAATTTCCCTGTATAAAGCACAGTACTCTTAGTTAAATATCCTAAAATAGAACCTTTAAAAACTTTGCATTTAACAAAACTGCTAAACAGAAATTAACCTTCCTAAAAGGAGTTTAGAACTATGCCACATATGTGCATTCAGAACTTTGGGTAAAATTGCATTTATAAATGTGTGTGTGTGTATTTTATATTCTGTTTCTTAGAGCAAAATGCTACAAATGGCTTCAAATGAACTAAGTGTTTGGTTGATATGTTGGAAAGGCCTTTCTGTGTGATGCACTTTAATTCCACAGTATTTACAAAGCATTTAATCTGTGACTGGCACTCTGCATACAGAGCAATTCCCTGGCCACAGAATGGCTTCAGTTCAGTAGCAATTCTCTCTTCTTGACTGTCTCATTTCTCATGTCTTAATCAGCATATTAAACCAGCCATTGTGGTTTTAAAGACATGATTCTATTTAATATTTGTAACAGTCCTGTGGGTATTTTTATATCCATCTTAGTGCTGAGGAAACGATGTCAGGGGTGTTTAACATTTAAATGAAATTCTCAGCTATAAATGGCACAACCAGAACTGAAACCCAGGCATTCTTACTTATTCCCCTACACCACAGCCCCCTTCAGTAATGATTCTTCTTTGCATTTAATGTATTATAAAGTATTTGATTGCCACTGGATAAACAGGTTGATTTAATTCACCATTAGAAAGTCCTTGACTCATTTAATGGTCTCTCAGCATTTCAGACCCATAGAGCTGGCTGTTGAGACTTAGTCTTAAAATTTGACGTCTTCTAACTGTGAAACTAGACCAGTCCAATAAAACCAAAACAAATTTCATGATGGAGTCTTCATCTTTCTTCATTCATTTATCATTCACTGGAGAAGCAATAAAGTAACTGTGAACTATATTCTGGCACTGCGTGATGCCCTACATATATTCAGTAGCTGAAAAATTGCGATTGACTAATGTTCTTGTATTTTTTGATATGCATTAGGCTTCATAATGCCTTTAATTGTTAGGCATTATTTTCCTCTTTTCACAGGTAAGAAACTTATTGAGGCTTAGAGATATCAAGGTAGTCATAAGGTCTTTTGGGTTACAATGGAGAAATAAGGACAAAAACCCAGACTTTCTGCATCCAAATCCTGAATTCTTTGCACTACACCAACTCCCCTGTTTCTGACTTAAATGAAGTACATTATACTTTTCCAATATACAATGTAAATTTAAGAAGTATATGATCATTCCATAAATGCTATCCAGCAGTGATTCAAGAAATATCTACCATGTGTTACTTTCAAAGGTTGGGCCATGAAAGATGTGACTACCAATGAAGCAAAAGTTATCCTAGATTTCAGAAGTGAGAAGCCAGGTCTTAGGCAAAACTTTAGAAAAATCAGTACAACAATTTTTACACAAAATTATCCAAAGACGAGATTATTGCCTGAAATGAGTTATTATCAGCTATTTCATTCTTTCAATATCGAATGTGTATGTTACATTGATCTAAACGGAAGACTGCTTGGGTTTGAGCCCTGGGTTCATCACTAGCCTAATAATCTTGGCCAACAATCTCTCTGAATTTCCAGTTTTTTTTCATCTGTAAATGAGGTTAGTGGCAATACATATCTTATTGTCAATGTGTCTAACCATCATATCACTTAATGAGTTACTATACGTCAAATACTTAGAACAGTTCCTGGTTCCTGTAGTAAGCCCTATATAAGCACTTGCTGTTATTATAGTTGAATAATATAATTATTATTAATATTATGTAAAATGCATTATGCAAATATAACAATGAATAGGCAGTAGTCCCTATACTCTATATATTTATAGGTGAGCTAAGGAGGTAAGCTGTGTGTCAGGCAAGACTGCAAGAAAGATATAGGATTCTAACTGAAGATGAATATTGAGAACAATAAGGGAACCTGTGAAAGTATTGATCCTAAAGAAGGTCATTTCTGCTAACAGGCACACATATGCCTGAGTAAGTCTTAATGAAGTGCAAATTGGGTATTAGCAATTAGCCTTGAAACAATGAATTGCCTTAGAAAATCTGCATAAGAAGTATAAGATCCTGGGATAATCTAGTTCTCTGGACTGAGTTCAGATTGGGTGGCTATGGACAACCTGAAGTATAAGCAGAAGTTGGCCTTGCCGAAGGGTCTGCATGGGAAAATGTTCCAGGTGGAAGCAACAGCGTATGCAAAGGCCTGAGGTAAAAAAAGGTTCAGGGAAGTTGGAGCTTGTGAACAAGATGGGGAGTGGCAGGCGAGGAGAACAGAGGCAGGCCTGAGATCCTGTAGGGGCTTGTATGTCTCTGGAAGAAGTTTGGGTATGCTCTAAATGTAATAAAAAGATATGAAAAAATTTTTAAAAATCTATGTTTTGTAGCATAGATTTGGGTGTGATGTAGGGCAAAGATCAATAAGGAGACTAATTCATCAGTCCAGGGCTTAAAAAATGTGAATTTATGAATTATTTTTGTAGTAGGAATGGCAGGACCTACTGATGGTTTGGACTGGAGATGAGACGTGAAGGACACACAAGGATTAGAGAAACTCCCAGATTTTCCCAAGTTTTTTCTTTGCTGTATCACCTAAATGGAAAATTCATTCCATTTGAAATTCAGTTTACTTTTTAATAATTATAAAAATATTTAACAATTTTAAAAGTAATTTTTAAAATTCCTCATGTTTTATTATTAACATTCACTTCCTTTCTTTATCCAAACTGTGAACATAGTAAGACATTGAGATTTTCCTGTTTTTTCATAATAGTAGCTTGTAAGCGCTCTTACATTATTTGCATCTGTATAATTTTATTGTTGACTGCCTGCCTATATATTCCTTCAAGGCCATGTATTTGATTGAACTCATGGTTTTCTGTTATTAGATATATCATTAAGAGTAATGAAAAATTATCATTTACTAAAGTGGGTTTTGATCTTTCAAAATTAGATACAATAATAACAGATGGGCTTAAAAGTATAAAAATTATTCAGAAATTTTCGACAGTGAACAATTTAATGTCTTTCTCAGAAAATTTATTTCTTAGCACAGTTTATATTTTGATAATTTTAAAATAATAATGAAAATGGTCTATCGTTTGCCTACTTCAACACACCTATTTTAGTGTTATAGCAAAGCATGACTTTATGCTGAATGCTTACAATAAAAAACATTGATGCTAAATGTTGATATTAGAGATTTTTAAAGTTCCCTACATTTATTTCACACTGAACAATAAGATAATGGGTGATTAGATGATTTTGACTTCTTTATTTTATGATACCATTAGTGAAATATCACTTCAGCAAAAGTGATAGTAATTTTCATAATGAGTATGTTAATGATTGGAATGTTTCTACTATCTTATTGTCCCACAATATGCCTTTATTGACTTGGCCTATGAAATGCAGTATTATTCTCTTTGTTGACAAAATTTCATGAGAAGTCAATCCATCATTAGAATGTAAGTTAGGCTTTCACTATCATTAAGATTAGCATTGCCAGTTTATGTGTGACTTGTACCTAGAGTTTTGACCAAGACAAACACTTTTAAAAGGTTAGCAAATTTGACTTGTTCTCATATCTGCAGCATTGAATAATGATGGAAATGGAGAAATATTAAGTTTCGTAGTAAGAAGTGCCTGAATCATTCTAGAGCCAATCCTTGTAGACATGAGAGATACTTTTTCTTTCCTCTAATCAATGATATAATACAAGTAGAAGAGAGGAGTAGAAATCAGATGCACACATTTTTGAGAGATGCAGGAGCTGTGGATTTGGGGGTGACAAGTTGGGGTGGTATGTGGTGTGACATGACAGAGGCAGTTGTTACATTAGCAGCCAGTCTGTCTAGGCTGGTTGGGTAATGAGGAACTTCTAAAAATCCTAATATTTATGTGATTATTGTAACAAAAGATTTTCTGGGGTTTTTGCTTGTTTCAGAGTTGAGCATAATGGTTTTCTTTCTTGCTACTTTTTGTTTCAGTGTGGACTTCCCTTGAATTTGTATTTTTCTTCAACAGCTCTTGTGGCACATTGATATGTATTAATCAATATATGTTAATAAAATGCTTTTTTTTCTAAAAAATATTCATATTGATGAACCTAGGATTTCAAGACATGGCTAAATTATGTCCAAAACGAGGAACAGTCAGATAAAATTTTCAACCATAAATGATAATATGCAATGAAAAATTACTATGATTTGGGGGATCTTCTATCACACAAAAACTGAATAAAAGAAGAATATATCGTTGTTCTAACTGGAGAGGTTATTTTATATTTTCTGAGTATGAATAATGTTAGAGTCATTGGAAAAGTTTCTACACTAATTTCTGGTAATTTGGCAAAAGGACTAAAGAAGTCTTTATTGTATTATACAGTAGAGAAAAAGCTACCCATGATGAAAATAGCATAAGGAAATTGTAGATGCTCTAGATTTGTACTGTCCAGTATAGTAATTTACAAAATGTGATTATTTTAATGTAAATTTATTTATTTATTTATTTTAAGAAGGAGATTCACTTTGTCACCCAGGCTGAAGTGTAGTGGCATAATCTCAGCTCACTGCAACCTCCACCTCCCCGGTTCAAGTGATTCTCCTGTCTCAGTCTCCTGAGTAGCTGAGATTACAGGTGCTGGCCACTATGCCCAGTTAATTTTTGTATTTTTTTTTAGCAGAAAGAGGGTTTCACCATGTTGTTCTGAATTCCTTACCTCAAGTGACCCACTCACCTCAGCCTCCCAAAGTGTTGGAATTACAATTGTAAAAAAATTTAAATTAAATTAAGAATTCACTTCTCCAGTTATACTAGCCATGTTTCAGATGCTCAATATGCTGAATAACCTTATGTGCCTAGTGGCTAATATATTGGGCAGCACAAATTATAGAATATTTTCATCATCAAAGAATGTTTTGTTGGACTCTGATGCTTTAAATACACCATATATGTGGCCTCTCATTCCTTATTTTATTAATAATTATCATTATAATAGAAGTAGACCTAGCATTTTTGGCACTACGGTATGTATCAGAAAGATATACTAGTCATTTAAACACACTGTATTAGTCTGCTATAACTGCCATTACAAAATACTACAGACTGGGTGGCTTGAGCAACAGAAATTTATTTCTCATAGTTCCGGATGCTGGAAGTTGAAAATCAAGGTGCTGGCAGGGTTTGGGTTTCCCTGAGGCCCCTCTCCTTGGCTTGAAGATAGCTGCTTTCTCGCTGTGTTCTCACATGGCCTTTCCTCTGTGTGTACGGCCTGGTGTCTCTTCTTCTAAGGGCACAGTTCACTTGGATTAGGGCCCTACCCTTATGACCCTATGTAACCTTAAATACTTCCTTAAAGGTTCTATCTCCAAATACAGTCTCATTGGGAGGAGTTAAGGTTTCAACATATGAATTTGGGGGGCAAAATTCAGTTCATAACACATACATTTTTATAAGTAGGTAGAAGAAGCCTACAATGTAGGTTTTATATCCTATTTTACATGGGAGAAAGCCATGACCCCAGTGAAAAGGTCAGTAGTTGTTAGAGATGGGGATTCAAACCCAGGCCTCTCATGCATATCATGACCTTTCTTGTACACATACTTCTAATATATATGGACTAATAAATAAAAACAAATATTTAAATCTACATTTTGTAATAGAAAATCCGAGACTATTTATATAACTGATAGAAGCCTGTATCCTATAGAATGGGAGTGGGAAGATCGGGAAGCAATTGGCTACAGCTCCTTATCCTAGCTATTAACATTTTAAAAGTGAATATTGTTATATAATCATATTTATAACTTCATATTATATAACATGGTATAAATGTGTACATGTGTGTGTACTTTGCTCCTTAGAAATAGTAACAGGATTGGCAGACACAAGTTTTGGATATTAGAAAATTTACGTACACTGTAACTCATACAAAGTAAATAGTGATTAAATTGAATATATACAGAATTAGCTATAGTTTTATAAGACATTCTGTTTTTAATTGTTTTCCTCCCTTTTATTGCATAAAAGAGTTTGTAAGTTAAATTTCCTTTTCTTAGAATATTTTCTATATTTTAGATGTTTTTCACTAATGATGAAATACAGCTTAGCAGCTCTTTTTAGGCTTATTTAGGTATCTAATTTTTTTTGCTACAGCACAGTATTCCAATTGGATTACTTAGTCATATTGCAAGACCTATCTGCATTTGGGAACGTAGGGTGATAAATGCCCTCACAATTACATGACTGTTTTCCATGATATTTATCAGATACTCTGATATCTGATAAACATTTAATTAGATGTATTATGCAATCATTAATTTAGTACTATTATTGAATAATGTTCTTTAGGGGCTTGCTACTGAAAAATAATTTTACACAAAAAGAGGAGAACAGGAATTTAATTATTATTCAGTTAATATTTGCTTTAATTACTGCCAGATAAAATATTTATGCATAATTCTCAATCATGGACATCAAAACTTTATAATGGAAGTTTGGGGCCAAGCATGGTGGCTCATGCCTGTAGCTCCAGCACTTTGGGAAGCCAAGGCAGGTGGATTAGTTGAGGCCACGAGTTCAAGACCAGACTGGCCAACATGGTGAAACTCCATCTCTACCATAAATACAAAAATTAGCTGGTGTGATGGCACACGCCTGCTGCTCAGAGGCTGAGGTGGGAGAATGGCTTGAACCCTGTATACAGAGTTTGCAGTGAGCCGAGGTTGTGCCACTGCACTCCAGCCTGGGCAACAGAACGAGACTCGGTATAAAAAGAAAGGAAGTTTGGTTAGACTGTGCTTTGAAAGATTAAGTATACTGTACACTTAAATAAAGTATGTAAACTTTTTTATGAGAATAAAATAAAGCCGTTTTATTCAGCAACTGATAAGTCACCTTTTATTGGGTTGCTTCCAATAGAATTAATATGCTGTTTTCTCTACTGGCAAATAACTTAAAGTTGCAAATTGCAATTTTAAAATTTGCCTACCGTTACTGCATGGCCACTTATAATCCTATTGTTTTAGGTCAAAATATATTTTGTAAATTATTTACTTGTAAGAGAATGTGATAACCATAAACACAGAACTACTTAATTTTCATTAGAGACAATTCTGAAATGTATTTAAAAACACCATCTTTTATAAAGTAAAAACCAAACAATTTGTGGAACCACTGAATTTGAAATTAAAATTTGACAATGTAAATGACATTTTATGAAAGTGCGATTCATATTTTGCCAACATTAAGCTAAAATGTTTTAGCTTAAAAGTATTTTGACCCATGTAAGAGCAGAAAGATAAAGTAATATAACTGTATTTCTAATATGATAGACAGACTTGAGAATCAATTAGTTTATCTTATAT
Organism: Sapajus apella; assembly: GCF_009761245.1. Lineage (NCBI taxonomy): Eukaryota > Metazoa > Chordata > Mammalia > Primates > Cebidae > Sapajus > Sapajus apella. The sequence continues at coordinate 12,120,015 of NW_022436985.1, read as the reverse complement.
GAGTTATTTAATAAAGCTTAGTTTTAAGTAATCAGCTTTAAAAAAAAAAATGCAAGCATGATAATAGTGATTTGTTGCCATATTTAACCATGGCGTCGATGAGTCACACTGTAGTGGCTTCACTAACAGTGTTGTTTAACAAACCTGCTCCATTCAGAGTTCCTTGGCACTATTCATGGCTGGAATGTAAGTTGTTTTTAAAAAAAAAATTTACAGCAACTTATGTAGAATAGTGAAAAATAGAACTAAAATTAAAAAGGAAATAAATTATAAAAATGTAATATTGCAATGGTGTTTTGGAAGGATTTTCTATTGACTAAAACAAGGAAATAATTTTTGTTGTATTTTTATTTTATTCTCATTGTTTTCAGACATAAGAATTACTGGGTTTGGTTTTTCCTTGGCCTTATTATTTTATTTTTTTCTGGGCTATACATTTCTTCATCTCGCCAAGCCTCAACTTTTGTGGCTATAGAATTGGGAGAAGAATTTCTTGGAACTTACTCAGAATTGTGTTTTAATAATATGCTATCTGAAAAGTGCACTGAAACCTTGGGATGAAAGGTAATGTGTTCTAAATGGTCAACTTTGTTCTTCCTTTTTGGTTTCATAAGGTTTAAGAGGATTTTTTTCAAGAAAAAGAGAAAAACTTTCTTCCTCTTTTAACCCTTCTCAGAACTTGTGAGCTGAAATTAACAGAAAATCATTAATACCTAGTCAGAAATGACACTTTTCTCTGTCTCTAAAGGAATAGAAAGGGAAAATGGACAAAACCGAGTAGTTTCTAGAAAACTTCGTGTCAGCTTGCTCTCCCATGGAGACAAGGTATTAGGTAAATTAATAACTTTATCCTCCAGGCACTTTTGCAAGGGAGTAAAATTTTCATTTTGTTGGCAAAATGCAAACATTGCCGAGGTAGATGATAACTACAAAGCAGAAATCTTATGAAATGCCACAATTCCAATTATTATGATTATTATGATTTTGAGACAGAGTCTTGCTTTGTCACAGGATAGAGTGCAGTGGTCCGATCTCAGCTCACTGCAACCTTCATCTCCTGGGTTCAAGCGATTCTTCCACTTCAGCCTCCCAAGTATCTGGGACCACAGGTGCAGGACCACTATGCCTAGCTAATTTTTGTATTTTTTAGTGGAGATGAGGTTTTGCCATGTTGTCCAGACTAGTCTCAAACTCCTGGACTCAAGTGGATCTGCCCATCTCATTTTCCTAAAGTGCTGGGATAAAAGGCGTGAGCCACTGTGCCCAACTTCATTATTCAATTGTTTTTCATTTACAGTTGCATTCTCATTTGTCAATTTGTTAAGATTTTTTTTCAGTCTGACAAAAGAAGGAGCAACTATTTTTCTCTCCATTAATCTTATGTAAAGTATCTATAAACTACATTTTCAATAATTACAAGAATGAGTATTATCACAGTTGGGTCCTTGGGATCTGCCTCCCCACTTCCTTTTTTCTCTGTAATCAATGCAAAATTATTCAATTTAAAGGAACAGGTAGCTGATCATTTTTGGAAATTTATTACTTAAGACCCTGAGACAATCTTCTTTTTCATAGAAACCAATTAAAAGAGCTTCACATAATTTTTTTTAACTTTTTGCTAAAAGACTACTCTAGGAAAACGTTATTTTTAACCTGTTGTTTGTGGGACAAAGTAGAATTATTTTCATAAATATTATTTGATTTCCAACTTCTTATGCTGAAATTCTGCTCTGACTATAGAATTAAGTACACAGTAATCACTCAATAAATACATGCTTTGCATTGATCATCTGAATGTGAAAGTATCTTTTATGTGCGACTGAATTAGGTCTACCACTGCAACATTTAGTCTAATTTGCCACTACTGTCTTCATTGTAATTAATATTAACATGTATAGTCATACACACAGTTTAGAGTCATAAATATGGACCATGGGGAATCACTCAAACCATGTTTTCTCTCTTCTAGAGAAGTTTATATGTTAGTATGTCTGGCTGGTGCTCTGGGAATATGATGTACTTGGCCAAAGGTAGAAGCAAGGAGACAGGCTAGGGGTCCTTGAAGTAATCCAGGATTTGGGTGATGGACAGCTTGGGTCAAGGTGGGAACAGCAGAGGTATAAGAAGTGCTTGTATTTTCAGTATGTTCTGGATCAGAGGTGATAGGATTTGCTGAGAGATTTATGTGGGATGTGAGAGAGAGCCAAGTCAGTCGTAACTCTGAGGCAGTGCCTCTTAAATGGAGGTGATTTTTCTCTCTCAGGAATATTTGACAATGTCTGGAGACAGTGTTTGGCTTGTCACAGTTGGGGAAGATACCACAGATATCTCGTGGGTAGAGGTCGGGATGCTGTTAAATATCATATGATGCACACGGTACAGTTCTATACAACAAAGAATTGTCTGAAGTTGCTGAAGTTAAGAAACTCTGGACCAAGGTATTTGGCCTGAACAGAGGAAAGAATGATGCTACCAGTAACAGAATGAGTATGTTGCTGGTGCAGTATAGTTTGCAAAAAGGAAATCAAGAGTTCTGTCTTTTTGAAGTGCCTATCAGATTTTCAAGGCAAATGTCAAATATTACAATATCATAAAGTAAAAATAATATTAAAGTTTATCTGTTCTTAATGTTTAAATAATTTCCTTAGAAATTAAATTTCTATAAAATGAAAATTGTGTCTCAAAATACTTCTGTGTTATCTACAAGATCTAACACAAGTTCTGGTATTTCAACATATAAAAAATATGAATATAGTGGCTATATTAATTTTCTCCTCCCTAGTTCTATTACACCATATCATTAAAGTACACATAAGTTTCCTAATATGTTACAGTTCTTTTATCTCCTCATTCAGTCTGATTTTTATGAAAAGGACATTTTCAGGGTAGAAGAATGACTCAGTAATCTGAAAAAGGGGAGATCATGTTAAGAGTCTTCCTCTTTTCGTTCCTCCCCTACTTTGGATCCAGGAGTATTACCACACACTTCCCCAAGCAGCATTTTTGATAACAGAATATCTTTATGAAGCCGTCTCTAAAAATAATAGATTTCTTTCCTTTAGTTCTCTGAAACAGCTTCCTTTAAGTCTAGAATACTTGCAGCCGAACAAGCAGCTACCAGGGCAATAAGACTTGTTGCTGGGGGGAATTGCCCTTACTACTTATCATCTAAGTTCGGTGGGTTATGTGGAAAAAACAGAACGTGCTTAACTTCAGATTTTAGTCTTTTAAATTTGCAGTTGAGTGCCTTCGATTGAATTTATTAATTAGCTTTTAAGTTATTGCTGTCTCTTATTGCTTCCTTGCATGCATTCAAGGAGCCAATCAGTAAATACCTAAGCCCGGCCTGCCAGCCATGAAGCAAGGAAAATGTACTTGCTAAAGATTGAATTAATTCTCACAGTTTAGTTAACACTGGCCAATATTTCTTGGATTTTATTTCCAAAATGACTTCTTTTTCTCTTGAAATGTTGTTTTAAAGGTGGCTTTAAAAGGTGTCTTCCATGTAAGTATAACAAAACAATCAGAGTAACATATTTACAGCTATTTGTTTCAATGACGCAGATGTTTAGGGCTGCAGTATTCAAATAGACTCAGGAAAGGGAGAGGACTTGGCTGAATTAATTTAAAAGAAAATCTGTTGATGGTGACTCTTTAAAGAGCTGTTGGTACACATAACCTTTTGTTATTTTTAGCATTTCAATTTGTAGTTCATTTGGCATTTTTAGAATTTCAGTTCATTTTCACTTACACCACTTTTATTAAAACTTCAGAACCAGAAATAGCTGTAGACGAACATTACGAAACATGTGGCTTCCTTTTCTTATTTCTTACTAAGATATCTAAATATAGACATCTGATCAGAAACATTGCAAAGATGATTGATATGTGTTACAAACCTAGAAAAGTCATTAGGAACATACTCAGATTTTGCTGTAAACATGTTTTGTTATAAAATTGACATGTGGGTGATTTTCCTTCTGCAATTGAATGCAGTGAATGATTGCTATCAGAAATACAAAATACAGATTGTGACTGGTTAATAATCAGCCAAGCAAAAAAGTGGCTCAGTTAACTGAAATTACGTAATTGGGGGATGAATCTAAGAAATGATGGAAGGAGCAGGCAATCCAATTTCCAGCATTCTTTTGGTTTATCTTTTCCTTTGGGTGTTGTAAACAAAATACCTTGTAGACTCAAATCTATTACAGCTTGCTAATTGTCAAGTCATCATTTGATTCTCCACTATTTTGTTATTCTGGAGTCACAAATTTTTTAAAACTATAAGGTACATGAAAGTTTGATTTAAGTTATCAAAATGTGTAGGTCCTGCCCAACTTTTTATCCTCTGTTCTTCCCATAATGTTCGTAAGTTATTTTACCGAACAGTAAGCTAAATGAATATTTGTATTTTTCTTTATCCAGTATCATAAAGAATTAAAGGTTTCCATGAAAGCCAAATAAAAATCTATTGGATAGGAGACTTTCTTAAATTACCCATTGACTTGTCTGAATCTCTTGAGGTTTACAATTGTTTAATTCCTATCTTTTTCTCATTGATGTCAAGAAACAAGTAAAAAGAAATATAATTAAATTGAGGGTAAAGAGTCTGGTGACACCTAAAAATTATTTATTGAAAAGGTAAATAAACAAATATGATGTTTTGCTTAAGTAGTTGAGTAATGTAAATCCTAAAAGTCTTATAAATAGAAAAAAGCTAGACATCTCAAGGCTTATTTAAATGCTGTTTCAGATTATCTCTTGAGATCTCCTTCAGTTTAGTGGCACTCTTTGATAGCCTGATAAACAAGAAACAGAAGAAGTCTGAGTATAATAAGTTTCTTATTAAACTATACTTGCCCTAACTTCCATTCAGTGTTTTAGTCGGTTTACTCTAACACTATGTTCATAAACTTTCAGGGGATTTATAATTTGTAATATCCTCTGTCATGAGGTTAAAGACCATTAAAGCAAAACAGAAAATACTAAACAGCTTTATTTCATTCATTCATCTATCCATTCAACAACTAGAAATTGAGAATTTACTGTTTGCAGGCACTTAGCTAGCTACAGGGGCTACTAGAAGAATAAAACAGATTCTATCCACAAGGACCTCGTGGTAAAAATGAAAGAGAGCAAAGGGTGCTGATACACAATTAGAGCACATTTTCAAAGTGTTACATAAATACCGACAACCACAGGTTGCTACAGTAGCGTAAAGAACAGGCTAGTGGCATCTTAGTAGAAGTAACCTTTAATCTGGGATCAAAAGATGAGAGGGAGTGAGGCAGAGAGAGAAGAGATGACTGTCCTTGCAAAGAGCCTAGGGTTTTTAACACCTTACTGTGTCTGAGTTAGAGAGGTGAAGCTTGGAAGGGGGGTTCTTCATGATGGGCCTCATGATCCAATCCACACTAAGAGTTGGAACTTGACCCGGAGAACCATGAGGGATCACAGAGGAGTTTTAAGCTGTAAACTAAAATGTTGGATATGCACTTTAGAGGGATTGCTCTGGCTCTAGCTTTGGAGAAAAGAAAGGAGATGGAAAGATAAAAGTAAAGAAGGTCAGTTACAAACCTGGTGAATTAACAAGGAGAGGGGAGTCTGAACTAAGATAAACGTTGAAAGTGGGTACATTTAGATCCTAGGTTTAATGGTAGAATTTCTAATATTCTCATTTTGTGTCTTTGTGTGTGTATGTGATTCTCTGAGCCGCCATCTCTTCACTAAGTAATAAGAATTGCTCTGGTATCTCTGAGGTCACAGCTTTTAGCATAGTGACCACGCTATTCATTGTTGGGTAGGCAAAACTCAGGAGTGCTGAGCTCTCAAAATCCACCTTTTATACTGGTGCCCATGCAGAAATTGCCTCAAAATTCAATCTTCACTTCTGAGGCAAGTTGTCTAAAGAAACAACATGATGTTATATAATTGAGGAAGTTTGATACTTATTTGACTTTGCGTTACCTTACAAGCCTGATTTAGGCTTCAGGGTCATCCTTTCAACACACTGTGGCAACATACCGAGGTAAAAATTCATAGCACACGCTATTTAATGAATGGTGAATAGCAGCAGATGAATAGGCCCATTCTAATATCTCTGGGTGCAGTCACAATTTACATTATTCTAGACATCACATAAGGAAGAGGAAGTCTGGAAGAAAAGTACAGATAGTGTTTGGTGGCAGGAAGTGCTGTTAAAAAAAAATGACCCATAAAAAAAGTACATATGTGTGTATGTAGGTATGCACACATACTTATGTACACACACAAATATGCTTACATATATATTAAAAACCTGAATTAAAAGGTAAAAGGGTAGACTGCATTGGCCTTGTACTTTCATATGTATATATAATATAGATATAGATATATCACAGACTTCTATGCGAAGCATGAGAAGTTTCAATCTAATCATATATTTTAGTGGAATGAACTCTTCCATAGATGATAATGATAGGAAAATAACTTAGTGAATCTACTTCTCCACACATGGATGTTATAAAGAAAAGCACAATAAAAGATATAGGTATTTGGAGCAATTCAGAAAAATAAACCCAGCATATTGATGACTAAATTCTCCACCTGGGTAGGAACATGTGTCAACACCTCTATTGGGGCTTTAGTGCAGGCCCCCAGAGCACTGAGCCTCAGATGGAAACTAGAAAAGTGGGAGGAGAGAAGGGGTGTGAACTATGGAAAGGAATTTTTGTGTCAGTTGGGATGGGGTGGCTGCAAACTTTATTCTTACCTCAATAATTTTTCTTACTTCAATAATATTTAACTCAGCCATTTTTTCTGTCCAATAAACTGCCAAGCTTGTTTGTCTGCATAAATAAGCTGAAGATGGACCAGTGTTCCTGATGGTGCCAGTAAAGAGAAGAAAGGAGATTAGGATGTGAGGAAAATTCTCTTAGGTTGCCTACTTCACATGCTCCCAACCTTCAGGGTAGGACAGAGTGATTCTATTTGCCATTTATTTGACATAAGTTAGAATTACAGCTTGCCCATAGTTTTTGGAACTGTGAAATCTTAATAAGTGCTATGTTAGCCAATTCAAATAAAACCACTCTTGAATCCCCAATACTGCAAACAGAGGAGAAAGCTCTAGGGCATATTAAATTAATACATTCTCAATCTCCTACATAATTTATATTCTGAACCCAATCAACTGAACAGTTGAGAGCTTGAACTCACTTTTTTCTGTCCTCTCTCTTCTCTTTGTGTCTCTTTTCTTGGAAAATGGTATCACCACAGCAGAAAGGAGGAAAGAGGTATACTTTTGGTGCATTAATTCTTTGTGACTTAATTACTATTATTTCTTTCAAACTCTCTTGCCTACCACTTATCATCCTTTAACTTAGTACTACATTTGTTCTGGAACCTTTGCATTGCCTTTAAACCACTCCCTGTATTTTGATCTTTTGCAAAATTTTCTTCACATTGCCCACCAAAGAAGAACAACTAATAGTCAAGTTGACCATGACTTCCCATGTTTAGAGTACTTCAGTGGTTCCTATGAGCCCCAGGCAGTTCTCAAACAGGGACCTGTATCATGAATGTTTAAGAAAATGTATGTAAAAGTCTCTACCCAAGACCTACAAAGTTGGAATCTCTTGGGTTGTGGTACAAGTGTGTGTCTGAGAAAAAGAGTCATAAGTCATTCTAATCGTCACACTCAATTGAGCACAAAAGTCCTTTCAAGATAAAATCTAAATTACTTTATATGACATATAGAACCCTATGTTATTGGGCCCCTTTCTTGAATATTCTTGGATAACAATTCGTATTTTCACTTCATCAATACTGAACTCAGTTTAGTTTGAAAAAACAATTTTTTAATGCCTCAGTGCCTTTGCACTAAATGCTACCTCTAATTAGTCTTCCTTTCCCTTGATTCATCCACCTGGAGAAAGCCTGCCTATCTTTCTAGCTTCGCTTTCTCTAAGCCTTTCTGCACTTCTCAGCAAGTATTATATAGTATTTTTTTCCCCGTGTTTCCTCTATATTTAACCATAGGTTCATTATAACAATTATCATATATGTGTTGGCATCTTTCCTCCTAAAAATCAAATTAATATTTAGATTTTTATATTCCAGTGACTTGGTTCAAAGCAGGCAGTGAAATAAATATTTGTCAAATGAAAATGCAAGTAAAGTAAAATATGTGTGGATGAATAGAAGTGATTCAACAAAGCTTGTGGATGAGGAAGCCAGGAGGTATATATAAAGAGAAGTTTTGGCTGTAGCCTTTTTTGTTGGAGCTATGAGCACAGGCTTTCCATTTCTGTTAAGAATATGCTTCTTTTTCTTCTGGAATTTCCAAAAATATTTTTTATGTGCCCAGTATATTTATGTGATTGAGAGCAGAGCTTTCTGCAGAACTTTTCTTACACTGACTTCTGAAGCTAGGATATTATAGTTGAAGAGTAGGATTGCCTGTAAAAAAGGAGACCTCCTAATAATGACTCTACTAAAAAGAAGAATGTGCTGCAAATATACTATTGGACAAATGTGGAACTATTCCTAAGAATGGGCACTGAGAAACCTCAAAGACCCAGGGTCTGAAATAAGTAGGTGCTTTTTTTTTTTTTCTATTTAAGGAGCTGAGTTCACCAACCTTCAATGCATTCCATCCTTTTGGGCCCCAAGCTTTTGAGTGAAATGTTAACCCGCGAAAAAAAATGACTGAGTTTAATGTGAACACAACACAGTTTTCTGTTCCTAAGGAGGAAACAGTTTCAGAGAACTTTTTGCACACCAAGAGTCATTCTGTTGAGTTTTATGTGTATAAATGAATCAGAAACCATATGGATTAAATTTCTCTTAAAAATACTTAGCTTTGTACATAAAGAGAAAAAACATCGAGAGAAAATCTGAGTGGAGTTGGAATGAACTAGGATGTTTAATTAAGCCATGCTGTGGCCACATGAGGTCCTTTCAATTTCTGGCAATAAACCTCTCTTGTTTATGAATTACTTTTAACTTCAGCTTCCTTTTAGTCCAGGCTTCCTTTGAAGTGAGCAAGTGGTTTCTCAACTCTGAGACTTCCTAACTTTGTTTCAGTTAAGGCATAAAATACACACAGAAGTTACAATGAAGACACCGATAAGAATGAGTATATTTCGGTATCCCCCTCCTACCTATCCCTCCTGTCCCACCTCTGGTTGGAGTTGCACAGGCTGATCTTGGCAGTTGAGTTAAGTTAGAATTTTTCCATTACCAGCATAATTATTACTCTTTATCCGCAGGCAAAGCCTGGCTACTCATCTGTTTTAGTACAAACCAAAAAGAGAGGTATTCTTGGTTCCAGCTGGGCTCTGATGGTACAGCAAGAAGCTAGTTGCGTGAATTTCTCCATGGCGGGAAAACATTTGATGCTAAGTATCAATCAGGTTGAGGACTGGGAATAAACAAAACAAAACAAACAAACAAACAAAAAACGTTATTTGAAAACACTTGGAAAGGAGAAATGAGAAATGCTGAATTCTTGCATTCTCAAAGGCTTGCTGCCCTTCTTATAATTAAATATCTCCCCTGCTGAGTGCTTATTTTCTTCATGTCTGTTAATTTGATGTTCTGCAACCATAGTGATGTAATAGCACACTATCTTTAATAATACATTGAATGTATGCAACTCTTTCTCTGAGGATGCTGGATTTCTTGTAGGTATTCAGTTTAGTTCTTTTCTGTACTTGACAGAGTGTGAGTTTGACCTTTATCAGGCTAGTCAGTGGATGTGGCATGGCTTTGGTAGATAGAGCTGGAGAGAAGGCTTTTCCTTAGCAAATAAGCATGAACTTGCACAAAGAAAATGTTCTATAGCGGCTGTGCTACCCTTTCTTTCTTGCACAAAGAGAATGTTCATTCTGTAGCAGCTGTGCTACCCTCTTGCCCTTCCTTTTGTTCAAGTGCACTTCCCTTTAGTGTCCTGGATTCAAAGATTCTCTATTGCAGCTCTACACTTGGGCTGTCCTTACCTGGGACAGCTCTTTATCTTCCTTCATAATTGTACAGAAAGCACTCAAGGTGTCACCACTCACCTACATGCAGGTTTCTTTTAACAGATGAACACAGTTTATTGTATAATAATTAAATTTTGATACTCTTCCAAAGTCACTTGACAGCTTAATTTTAGGGTATCTTTCAACCGCTCTGTGGTTTGGAAAATACAAAATCTCTGTGAACTCTGTTCTTTCTCTGCTTCTTAGTGTTTCTTTCTGTCCTTTCCTTTATGCCTTCTGTTCTATTCTGTGCATGCAGTTTTCAAGATGTGAGTGAAAGAGAAAGAGAGAAGAAATAAGTCTCAAATCCACACTGGTATTTCACTTTACCAGTGGGGAGATCTAAGCATTGAGAGGACAGCTTTTCTTTGAGTTATTCTGAGAGTTGATAGCTAAATTCTGGCTAGTGTACTTAGTCACTTAAAGTTAGAGTTTTTTTCCTTATAACTACAGGGGCCATATTTTTAGAAGCCACAAATCTGGTTTCTTAGGAAAAGCACTTTTTCTAAAACCTGTGAATTTTCCTACAAAGGTTTATAAAATCCTATTTTGTTGCATAGCTTGTATTTAATGGAAATAATAACATTACAATAAATCTGCACTGGTGGAAAATCTGGAATAATGTGTTGTTGATAATGCACAGACTCTCATGATGTCTTATGCTAGACTGGGCTCTCAGCTTACCCAACAAGCTAAAGGCATCTGGGACTAAACCCCAGTGTACTGGTCCAGGCAGTGGTTGGGTTTGCAATCAAGCATTCATCAGAACTACCTGGAGGACTGATTCAGTAGATCTGGGATGGGACCCAATAATTTTCATTTCCAACAGTTTTCCTGGATGCTGTCGATGCTGCAGGACCAGTGGTCACATTTTAAGAACCACTGCCATAGCAGAAATAATGGCGTTTGTTTCTCTACTGCTGGTCTAGTCAAAAGGGATAGAAGTAGGCAAATTCAAGCGGTCTTGCTGAATGGTCCTCTTACCCTAAAACTCAGACTGTTTACCTTCCCTGTCAAAGATGCACTCATCTTTTTAGGAGATTATATGAATCATTTTATTTTATTATCTACCCAAGAATAATACAAAATCTTTTTGATATATGGTGACAACATCAATCTTTAAATCAATAAATCACCCCTTATATCTTATATTTGCATCAGTGCATGTATAACTTGTCTAAGTCAATTTGCCTTAGCAGTTGCCAAAGTGTGCTTGCAGTCACACAGTAAGCAGAGAGACAGCAGGGATTAGAGCTCAGTCATTATGGCTCTGAGTCCTGTGTTCTTTTGATATAAGACTAATTGTGAAAATCAATGAGTTAATGGCACATTTCGTTGTCTTGTAAGGATGTGCCAATCTGTGTAATGTTGCTATGCAGGACATACCAGGATTAACCTTGTAAACCTTGAACTAATTATTCACATTCCATGACGCCTGTACCCATCTTGAATTGGCCCTGATGGATCTGCCTGAGGTAAGCTTTTTGTTACTGTTTGTCTGAGACTTCCTTACGGACTATGGGGACAAAAACAAAGCCAAAAATAGCCACAAACAAATGTATGTCTAGCCAATTAGAGTTGCACAGATCTCTTCACAAGCATGGGGCAGCTGTAACAATTTGCAATCAGAGGGTTCTGCTGAAAATTTGACACGGAGCTTATTCTTGAGCAGTATTTTGAAGAAAGATAACTGATCTGGTTTACAATACAGGACGAGTATTTTCTTCTGTTGAGGAAAAAGCAAGCAAGTAAAGGTTGGTAAGCATTGTCCTTTGGCAGGAGCGAAAATCTGAAGGCTGCATGTAGCAGAAAGAGGAGGGCAATTATGTAAGTGAGAAGCCAGTTGAAAAAAAAAATAATAAGATGCATGTGTCCCTGAGATACTTAGCTAAGACAATACTGAATATAATCAGAGTTTCCCTCGTGGAAGTCAGGCAAGAGTCCACATAAGAAATGCGCAATGTATCATCTACCCTTTCTAGTCTCCTCTGAATGTTTTCTATAGGAAAGCATGCTTCCAAAGAGATTCAGCATGTATTCTGCAGCTCTGGGAAGTGGCATTAACAGGTCAGAATGAAAAGAAAATAGCTAGCAGAAGGACAGAATGGCCAATGTACATAAAGCCCTGGACACTGCAGTGGCAAAAAGAATCTGGAAGGTTCTGTGAGATGCTGGATTGTGGAGTAACAATTTATGGATATCCTTTTAGCAAAGTATTTCCTGTCATATTTAAAGTTGGTAAGACTTGCCTTCTCAAGATGGTGGGCATTGCCAGTAGAAAGTCCCAGCACCTGGAAAAGTGACTACGTTGAGCCTATGGAGCCATTCCAACTATGTAAAGGCTCGGTGGCGACTGAAGTGTGTACTTTGCTTTGCTTGACTTTATGTTGAGCTTCAGTTGGCTTGTGGCTTATCTCATTTGACAAAGCAAAGCTGCCTTATTGTTTGAACATTCCTCTGGTGTTTATATGCTCCTATCCACCCAAAGTCATCAAACAGGATGGGGAGAGCCAATGCTATTCGTGTGTAATTATGTTTACTTTGAAATGCATATCTGACTCCTGCCCTGCACCTCAGCAACTGAAGTGACATCCTGTATACAGTCCCTATTTTGTGACGCTGTCTCCCACTGTTAGGTAAAAGTTGACTGGAAGATACCAAAATTAAAATGGAGAAGAAATGAAAAGAGTTTCTTAAGTTATAAATAATTGATAATGATGATAAAATTGATGACAAGTTTTCATTGCATAATTTGATTGATATGGCGGTTATCATAGCAGCCTTTAACAGAATGCTCTTGTGAACAGATAATTTATCTCACTGAGTCTGTTTCAGCATAAATATTTTAAAATGAAAGGCACAATAAATCTGTCCACAGAATACACACACTGGGCTGCCAAACCTGCCACCTGTTTAAGCTTTTAATGAACAGTTCTGCTTGCAACAAAAAGCCATATCAAATTAATGCTGACATTTGTCTTTGCTGCTGCTGTGCATATTCCAGGGACTCAGAGAGATCATTTTGCAAAATCCTCTAAATGGGGCAAACTCTGATTTTTTTCATTAGAATTTAACAACTGTTAAGCAAGCTCCCTCAGAAATTGTATTTACACCTGCATTAGTATATTAAGTTGGGGCTTGGGGTTTGGGTTTAGGGATGGAGTTAGTAGTGTTGGGTAAGTGGAGGGTCCAAACTACAGTAAAATGGGAAAAGAACACTGGACAAGGAGTTAAGAAACCTAAATGTTCGTCTTGTTTCTCCTATTGTTACTGGTGGTCTTTTTGGCTCCCAAGGGCCTACTGTAGGCACGTACAGTACACATTTTAGGTCTGGAATTGGCAAGAGCAAGGAAGAGTTGTGAAAAAATCAGTGTAGTGCCTGAGGATGCCAAATAGTGCCCATTCATCTTTTGAATGCCTTGCAGAGAAAAGAGAGCAATGTTATCCCATTCCCTAAAATTACTGCACTTTAATTTTGTCAAAAGAAGTAGCTGTTTTGAAGTACAATAGCATGGTAAGGAAAGGATTCCCATATTTTCTATTCCAGTGTCATTAAAAGAAACAGGTGACAACAGAACGTGAGAAGCAGCAGCACATGAAACAAGCAAGCAGAGCCACTGCCTCCCTGAGGCTACCAAAAGGGAGGCTCCAGCCACACTGGGAAGAACCCAATGTGGGCTGAGCAGAGCACTCACAGTAGGGGAAAACAATGATTACTCCTACAGGCTTTTATACAAGAAGAAGCATTGCTCTTGAGCAACATGGATATCTTCTGAATCAAGTAGCTTTCATTAACTAAAGGTCATTAACAACAGACACAAGTGCAAACCACTGCTTTTCCTTCGCTCTGGTCTTCTCTCTTTATCCCCCTCACAACATCTTAAAGAGCATTTAATCCTCCATTTATATGTTATCATGTTTATATACAGAAATTTATCTTGCAGTCCTGACCTTAGCAGGCAACCCACATTTTATATACACATTCAGGGGTGGGAAGGATTCAAGTTTGCTACCCAACCTGGTTAGACACACAGCCTGTACCTCCCTGCTGTCCCTTAGAGTGACAGCCAGGGAACAATGGGCTTAATTAACCTATTTCACATTCTGAATGTATTTCCAGATAGCCTTTGGACCTGGCAGTCCGCCAAGGATGTACTCATTCCTCCTGCTGCTGCTGTTAATGATGAAATGAGTTTTTAACCATGAACAGTTATGAGTCCTCTGATAACATTTCAGTGGTAAAATTTCTTTGATTTTTTTATTTATTTTAATAGTGATCCTGTAAAAGGAATAAGGTCCAGGTTTGCTGGCCAAAACCAAGTAATGTCATGTGTACACCTAGTCTTCTTAGATCAGAGATGCACTTAACACCAAATGTCAGAAGAATGAACACAAGCCAACTATTTGTTGGTATTATGTTTTAACTTTCCACTGTGTAGTCTCTTGTTTCTTACCAATTTAATGCACTAATTACTTTACTAGTTTGTCAGTTTTTCAAAGGGCTGCTTCAGCCTGAACAACATAGCAATACCCTGTCTCTATAGAAAATTAGCCAGACATGTGGCCATGTGCCTGTAGTCCCAGTTACTGCGAAAACTGAGGTAAGAGCATCACTTGAACCCAGGAGTTCTAGGTTACGGTGAGCTGTGATTACACTATGGCACTCCAGCCTGAGTGAAAGAGTGAGATTCCATCTCAAAAAAAAAAAAAAGGAAAACATTAAAAAGGGCTGTTTCTGGCCTGGCACGATAACTCATGACTGAATTCCAACACTTTGGGAAGCTGAGGCAGGAGGATCACGTTAAGGCCTGGAATTCAGGACCACTCTGGGCACCATAGCGAGATCCCATCTTTACAAAACATAAAATAATTTGCATGGCATAGTGGTGACCCGCCTGTAGGACCGGCTACTCAGGAGGCTGAGACAAGAGGACTGCTTGAGCCCAGAGGCTTGAGGCTGCACCGAGCTGTGATTGTGCCACTGCACTCCAGCTTGGGTGGCAGAGCAAGACTCTGTCTCTAAAACAAACAAACAAAAAGGGCTATTTTCTTCTGAAAAGCAATATCAAAGTTCAACACAATCAATAAGAATTCTGCATTCAGTGCCCAAATTTGTTTTCATTTATAGTACTTTCAATACTAATTTAAAGGGAGCACATAATGAAAGACAAGAGTCAAATAATAAAGGCATTTGGAGAAGTACAATTAATCCCAAGAAGTTACTGATTGTTCAGACTGCAATTCTAGACAGTCAGATTGAAAATATGAAACGTAAAGTCAGTATCAATGTATCAGACTACAAACAGTGCAAAATAAAGTGTAACTACATTTATATATATAGCTCATGTTTATCTGAATTTCAGATTTGTATTCTGACCGATAATAAAAACATGATTCAAACAATTCTTAGCCATTTCAGATTGACAGTCAGTTGAGACAGAATCTTTCCTTTGTTGTCTCCAAAATGGGCATTTTGTTATACGGAGTACAAGGCTATAACATCCTTTGAGGTGTCTGATTCATGTTGGCAATATAAGGACCAAGGGAATATTTCCCTTTGTCCGCTGAAGGTTTGCTAAAAGAAATCCACTGCAAAAGGCAGATTAACATGAGAAAAGGTATTCAAATTTATCGACAAGCACAGGAGTGATACAAAATAGAAGAACGCAAAGAAAGGCAAGATGGTTGAGACTTTTAACTATCCTGAGGTTACAGAAAGAATAGGGAAGCTTAGAGCATGGCAAGACAAGTTATGGGAGAGGAAGAAAAGAAACCAGGCTCGCAAAGGTGGTCTTGTGGTGTAGATGAAACCTTGCAGATAGCAGCCCTCAGAGAGAATAGATGGTGAATATTTCTCTCAGTTCTTTAAAGCTTCAGACTCTCAGTTAATCATTCCTAGACCTGGATGAAGGGGGCTTCAGTGAAAGCTTGTTTGCATCTTTTGTTTACTTCACTTTATTTCTATACGGATGCAGATCTCCCCCACAAGAGAGCTTTGCAGGGCTTCTTCTAGCTGTGGGCCCTCTGAATAGCCATCCCAAAATGTATCAAAGAAGTGTATTTTGTGGTGAAATATTTTGGTTTCCTTTGGCGTCCGCTGTAATGAAAATCAGTGCTTCAGAGAAGTCACCCCTACATACATGTATCTGTTAAGATGATGTCCCGGGTCTTCCTGGTTTCCGGCCCTCAGTCCACTAATTTTCTATCTTAGGCACCCACATCACACACTTTCCACTCACAGCTAATTCCAGTGTCCTCCTTGGAGGTGCATGAAGATTTGACTGCTGGTCATCTTCTCTGGAATCCCATGCTATGTAGGAACTACTCCATGTTGGAATGGAGTGGGAAACGCTGCCATTTGTCTTCCTGACATGCTAACCTGAGGAGACTTAGCTCAAGGGTGGTTAGATACAGGTATTTTCTTCTGAGAGTCTCAATAGTGTCTATCTCTTGCTTCTCTCCTTTAATTATCCTCACCCATTCTAGTTCAAAATTATATTCTTTTAAAAAACCAATTGAAAGTGGAAATAAAGGAAATATAAAAGGAAATACATTCGTTCTACCCAACTGGATTTTCTACCATATTTTTAGTCTGAAGCTTTTAAAGGTTGCCTTTAATTTGAAATTTTTCCTCTCTGCTTCTACCTCCCTTTGAGGAGATGAGAAGATACTTTTAGAGCCAAAATGTAGCATGGTCATGAGACAGTGAGGAAGCCCAGGAAAAGCGCCTCTTCAACACCACAGTTGATATCATCCAGTCACAGTCATCTCTAATATTATGAATCTGATAGGCATGAGCAGAACCAGGGAATTTCCTGGCCTCTGTATAAATAGTCCCATTGATAAGAAACTACCAAATTCCAGAGATTTACCTTTATGTCTTCAAACTACTCTTATTTCAAAACAAAAATAAATTTAATTTAGCTGAAACTGCACAGCTATAAGAAAGGTTTTTATCAAGCCCTGCCTACCCAATGCATTATCAACTTTTCATTGAATGCCATCCTGCCAAAGAAAACTACAGATGTGAAAACAACTTGTAAAATTGAAATAACTTAACCTGAGAGCCAAAAAGTATCAAATATCTTCTCTAATTTAAATTTCGATGATATTAAACTGTGAGATCCCAAACCCAGGAGTTGTGGCTTCTTCATTCCAACTTATAGTACCCTATTCCTATTATGTACTCACATAGCACCTGAAGTGTGTGAGATAATGCTGTCTTTACATGTGCCAGAGAGAAATTACTATTTAGAGGACTCAAGTGACTAATCCTGGATCTCATAAGTAATAAGTGGCAGAGACGAAATAAAAAATGAACATATTCTGAAACCAAGCCCATGTGCATGGATGTCTTTGCATTATTCCCCATTTTAATGGATATAGCACTACATATATCATGAGTTAAGACCTATATTTTGACTGTCACAGGCTTCCTGAACTTAACAGTCTCCTCTAACAAGAATGAAAAATCTCAGTGATGAGCCTTTCTTTTTCATATTTTCCTAATGATTTCCTAGAGATAAAGTGATGAATTTATAGAGAGGGTTCTTAGAGCACATCTTATTTAAAGGACAGTCCTGACATCCAGAAGTATGTCTTGAGGATACACCAGAGCTTTTATACTGTAGAATGTTCTCAAAATTCAACAGAACCTTAAAATATGCAGAAAAACTCCTAGTATAATTTTAAGACTTGAAACTAAAATAGTGTTTTAACTCATCAAGTCTTGCTTTGTGAACATGTCTTTCCTCAACTTTTTTATGAGACAGTAGGATTAAATAAGAATTGTGTATTGCAGTATGAGAAGCCAGCCAGCCCAGCTGACTCCAGCATGAGCAACTTGACAATCCTATGACTCAAGTCTAATTTGAGGTCCCAAATAAACAGAGATTTCTGGTTTTGTTTCAGATGCCAGTAATTTCTCTCCTTGTTCCTTCATCCAAGAAGCACCACGAGCCTAACCACACAATGAACAGCATTTGATACAATTAAACATGATGTAAGTTCAGGAAAGCCTTTGCTAACTCATGTGACATTCAGCTCTCCACTTCCCTCTCAGGGATCCTTCCTGTTTGGCACAGTGGAGTCAGTGCTGGCTGATCAATAGGAGATAGCAGCTGCATTGAGTTCTCTGCATGCACCTGGAAATTATAAACTCACTCCAGGAGAGTACCCAGTTTTTCTAGTAAAGAGGCCAAAGCATTTATATGTATGCAACTTTTAACGTAATGATTCAGAAAAATGTATGTATTCAGATCCTGCATACAAAACACAATAGGTAACAGTCCTTACAGGATCTTCATGGAAAAAATTGAGCTAAGTTGGGGAGAAATTAGGCCTTTTACTTAGCTCTTCATGTCACTTTCAATTCAAATGCTTTCTTGTCAAGGGTAGGGACAAATAAAATAAATGTCACAGGCTGAAATGTATAGAGCACTTAGTATGAGTTGGGTTCTATTCAAAATAATGTACATGGAGCACACATTTAATCCTTAAAATACTCCTAGAATGTAAGTGCCACTATTATCCTCATTTTACAGATGAAGAAACAAGGGCAAAGTTAAGACACTTACCCAAGGTCAGGACCTAGTGTAGAACATAATTTAAATCAGTATGTCTGACTCAAGTCTGGGCTCTTAAACACTGTGTTATATTCTTTGCTAAAAGAGGAAGCATTGACCGAGCTCAGCTGGACAGTGTCCTCTAAGAGTTAGTATCAGCAATCCATTGTCACAGCATTAAAAATAAAGATGTATAGAAAGCATCATAAGCCACAGAGAGAACAGAATTCTTGATTATTTATATTGTGTGACTTTACAGTTATGCCAACAGAGTGCTCTAATTTGAAAATAGTATGGTAATTTGCTCTATTATTATCAGAAAACACTAATAGTATCATATTTGAATGAGAATAGCCAGTGGTTTGTGTTGTTTCCGACTTGTGCATTTTCACAAAGTAGGAACAGTCAGGCTTCCATGTAGCCCTATAGAATTACCTAAGGGAAATCAAAAGACAGCCATCCTGGCTCTTCTGGCTCCATGGCCTTCTCATATGGCCACTTGCAGACCAAACAGCACTGTTTTGGGAGCCAGCAAGAAGAGAGATGATATGGAAATGCAGAATTATCAGTTTAGCCTCCAGGGAGATAACTCAAGTAGTGGCCTCCAAGAAATACAAAAGATCATGGTTAGAGGTGAATAATCAAGAGCAAAATATTCCTGCCACTTTATGAGGTTCTTTTTGAACCTTGATTGCAAAGCGTATTGCAAGCTCCTCCTCTTGACAGACATTCAGAAGCAGACACTATTCCTCATTGATTATCTTATGAATATTAGACTTCCGGTAAAGGATATAGTGTAGAGAGAACTTTCTTTTCTTTGGAGAAGTAGAATTATTCCTGTGTCTCCCTAAGGTAGTCAGTATACCTCATGTGTCTCCATTATATTATGCACTTTCAAAGACACATAATAAGTATTTCTTCATGTATCTCCCATATCAAAAATGATCTTTCTTTTGACTTTGAAAAAAAATGAGGGAAAATTATAATTTCCATACCTATAGTGATCCTGTGATTAGGGTTCCAAGCATGAACTGAGCTGAACCTTCTACTCCTCACCTCCTTCAACTCTTACTTCCTTCAGTGTGTTTGTGTGTGTGTGTGTGTGTGTGCGTGTGCAGGGGTGGGGGGAGGCAAAAAGGTGGCAATGAGGTTCAATAATAAGTATTGATAATAACAAAAACATGGCAGTTCTTATAAATATGAAAGACAGAGTTTGTTGAGGAGAGTGCTAGGAAAAGGGAATGTATTTTTCCATTATCAACCTTTCCATCTGTCAGCACAGGCTTACATAAATTCTCTCACAGGTTGTAATGGTGTAAGATGATCAAATTAAATCCTAGCCCATGAAAGGAAGCACAATGATTGATACAGAGAAAACTGCTCTTAAACATGGGGTCTATAAAGAGACCATAAATTTTGAATTGTTTGATTGCTCATTAACTCTTAACTCACCTACTTATTTAAAAAAGTATTTGAACTAATTTATGATAAAAACATGGCTTCCATTGAATTAACTGCCCTCGATTGTTTTAACATTTTTTGAAGCTGTAGCACTTTATGATTTTAAAACATGTTAGATCTTTATTATTTATTTTACTGTGATAACAGACACATAACATGAGATCTACCCTCTTAAACTGAAAAAATATATAATACATTGTTGTTGTACAGCACATCTCTAGAACTTTCTCATCTTGCATGACTGAAACTTACACTCATTGAATAGCAACTCCCCATTCCTTCCCCAACCTCCAAACCCCAGCTTCTGGCAACCATCTCTCTACTTTTGCTTCTTTGAGTTTGAATATTTTTGATACCTCCTATAAGTGGAATAATGCAGTATTGTCCTCTGTGGCTGGCTTATTTAATTTAGCATAATGTTCTCCAGGTTGATTCATATGTGGTATATAACAGAATTTCCATTTTTAAGGCTGGATGATATTCTGTTGTATGTTTATACCACATTTTCCCAATTCATCTGTTGATAGACATTTAGGTTGTTTCTACCTCTTAGTTATTGTGAATAGCGCTGCAATAAACATATTGCTTTAAGAGCCTACTTTCAATTCTTTGAGATAAGTACCCAGAAGTGGGATCATTGGATTATACAGCAGTTCTGTTTTTAATTTTTCAAGGAAGCTACAAACTGTTTTCTATAATGGCTTTCATTTTACATTTCCACCAACAGTGCTTAAGAGTTGCATTTTCTCCACATCTTTGCTAACACTTGTTATTTTCTATTTTTAAAATTACTATTTTTATATTGCTCATTCTAAGCAGTTATGAGGTGATATTTCATTGTGGTTTTGATTTGTATTTCTGTAATGATTTGTGATAAAACATATTACATTTTGATTTTTTTAAAATTTTGATTTCATCCAGAGAAAACATGCTATATGTTATAATATCTATACATTGCTGCTCCTGACTCACTCATTCTTTCACTCATTCTTTGAAATGAGAAGTGGCCTGTGCTTAAAACTGAATAGTCCCTTCAGCCTGCTTCCTGTGTTGTAGAAGGTTGAGAATTATAGGTCTCATTTCATTTTGTCACGGTCTGATTCAGTCCAAGCTGATAGAATTTATTTTAAAATTTTGTGGATCTCCAGTGTATCATATTATAAATCTCCTCTATTAAACAAAAACTACACCGATATTTCTTTTAGAGATAGACTTTTCTGTACACTTGATTGAGAGTCAAGGTGCTGTAGAACAATGCCCTTAAGCTCCTTGGAAGCCTTTTTATTTAGTTGACACTGTCGAAAAGGCAAATCCTTCAGATTCTTAGAGCCTCTTTTAACCACGAAACAGGATATGAGAGTCACTTCCTTAAGATTCTCACAAACTCTGCTGGGCATACCCTTAAAACTTTCTGAGGCCTCAATAAAGTGTCCTACAGCCACACTCTGTAGATGTTTACTGCTTAACTGGCAGCGTTTTGGTTATGCTGTTTGCTCAGAGGCAATTTTGTATTTTGTGATCTTTTGTTTTCTGGAGAAATTAGGAATAAGACAGTGGTTTTATTATTAAACTCAGTAAGTCTTGCCTCCTTTATATTTTCTCTAAATTTTTAAGCTTATCTTTTTCTATCCATACATTCTCATATGCATATAAAAGAAACCAGTTGCTGCTTTTTCAATGTTCTGCCTAAAAATCTTACCAAATCCACCAGTTCATTAGGTATATTTTTTGACCTTATTACTCCTGCATTGCTGCCAAACACTCTGCCACTAATCATTGAGATTACCTTTCCTCCAGCCTCTGATTTCCTTGCTGTCTTTTATGCCCTCAACACCAGTCTACGCAAAGTGCTTCTGGCTTCTGCCTACCTCCTGGTCCCCAAATCGGTGCTATATATTTTAGGTTTTTGTTACAATAGCAGATACTACTTTACGTTTCTGTTCTGTATTGCTGAATAGCAAACTATCCCAAAACTCAGAGGCTTAAAACAACCATTTTATTAGGTTTCACAATTTTATGGGTCAGACATTTGTACAAAAGTTTACAGGACAATTTTTCTACTCCAGTAGATCTACAGGAGAATGGGCTGGTCTTGGAGGATCCAAGAGAGCTTCACTCACATGCCTGGCACTTTGGTGCAGGCAGCTGTGCGTGGTCTCAGTTGCTGATTGAAGTATTTACCTGCAGGCTCTCTAGCATGACTGTCTCAGGATAGTCGGTAGTTTTCCCTGAAGGATCAGGTCTCCCAGAGAAGTCCCAAAAGACTGGCCTGGGCACAGAGATTGGCACAGATTCAAAGTAATCACAGAGCCTACTTATATTTAAGGGTAAAGTCAAACACCCAATTCTTAATGGAAAGAGTGTCAAATAATTGGCATCCATATTTAATATGTCACATGATAGTATAAGAAAGAATGAGCCAATATGAAAATAAAGGAAATGGAGTAAGTACTTAGAGAAAATGGCACCTAGAGCTTGGAATGTAAAAGCTTATTTCCTTTATATACTTAGTGTGTGAAGTGAGTATCCTGTATTACGAAAATTTTCAAGAACTTTATTTGTATTCTTTGCAGGGTAAATCATGACAAAGAGGTATTTAACAAGAAAACTAAGTCCCTGGCGACTTGTATTAATGAAACTTTTAATAAAACCTTCCAAATTAAATTCTGGAGAGGTATAGGATTGAATAGGTTGTTCCAAAAAGCTTGCAATAATATTTATTTCCTACAGGGCTGCATGTGTGTGATAGAGATACTTTCTTTTTGTGAAGAAGGCCTTGCATACATTAAACAAGTCCCTAAGTTCAGTTGCTCATTGCAAAAGAAAAATATAACTTGTGAAATATGAACATATTTATTCCTTAGAATTTTAATCAAAAGGCGTCAGGAGAGGAAAAAAGTACTTTTAAAAAAGCATAAGATCTTTAGCCACAATTAATTATATTGTATTAGTAAATTAGTCTTCTCTGCTTGTAACATTTGGCCAATAGCTATGGTTATTTACAAATATGTTCAGAAAGGCTTTCATTAGAAAATGAATAAAGGAGCTCTTGCCAATGTAGCAATCTTACCATTAACTGCTTTGTAACCCTATCAGGTGTCGCCCCTTGTCAATATTGACATGAGATGGAGGGGAAAGAAAACCATATCTGTATCAACTTCAAGAAAAATTGCCCTGCCTCTAATTAGATAATGGTGATGATGATAGATGGATAGATCATTTTAATTAAAATTTTTGTTGAGGGAGAAATTAGAAACTTTGAAGGTGCTTAGTTTGGGAAATAGATTAGACTGAGGTGGTACTTGGTTTATTTATCTGTTTATTTATACAAATACACATACTAAATACCTATCTATTTATTCATACTTGGATATTTTTTGTCTTTTTAAAAATTTTAACTTTCATTTTAGGTACTGGGAGTACACATGCAGGCTTGCTCCATGGGTATATTATGTGATGCTGAGGTTTGAGGCATGGATCCCTTCACCCAGGTAGTAAGCATAGTACACAATAGGTAGTTTTTTAATCCATGACCCCCTCCCCCACTTTAGTAGTTCACACTGTCTGTTGTTCCCATGTATTTGTCCACCTGTGCTCAATATTTATAAGCGGGAACGTGGTATTTGTTTTTCTCTTCCGATGTTAATTCACTTAGGATTATGGACATCATCTGCATCCATATTGCTGCAAAGGCATGATTTTGTTCTTTCTGGCTATGTTGTATTCTGTGGTGTATATGCACCATGTATTCTTTATCCAGTTCACCATTAATGGACACGTAGATTGAGTCCATGTCTTTGTATTGTGAACAGCGATGAACATACAGTTATGCAATTTTGTGTGTGTGTGTGTGTGTGTATGTGTGTGTGTTTTCTTTTTTTTTTGAGACGGAATTTCACTCATGTTACCCAGGCTGGAGTGCAATGGCGCGATCTCGGCTCACTGCAACCTCCGCCTCCTGAGTTCAGGCAATTCTCCTGCCCCAGCCTCCTGAGTAGCTGGGATTACAGGCACGCACCACCATGCCCAGCTAATTTTTTGTATTTTTAGTAGAGACGGGGTTTCACCATGTTGACCAGGATGGTCTCGATCTCTTGACCTCGTGATCCACCCGCCTCGGCCTCCCAAAGTGCTGGGATTACAGGCTTGAGTGTTTTGTTTTTTCAGTAGAATGATTTCTTTTCCTTCTGGGTCAAATGGTAGTCCTATTTTTGTTTTTTGTTTTCTTGAGATGGAGTCTCACTCTGTCACCTGGGCTGGAGTACAGTGCCATGATCTCGGCTCACTGCAGCTTCCACCCCGCAGGTTCAAGCGATTCTCCTGCCTCAACCTCCTGAATAGCTGGGATTACAGGCACTTGCCACTGCGCCTGGTGAATTTTTTTGTATTTTTAGTAGAAATGGCATTTCACCGTGTTAGCCAGACTGGTTTCGAACTCCTGACCTCAGGTGATCCACCTGCCTCTGCCTCCCAAAGTGCTGAGATTATAGGCGTGAGCCACCACTCCCAGCCGGTAGTTCTATTTTAAGTTCTTTGAGAAATCTCCAAAGTACTTTCAACAGTAGCTGAAGTAATTTACATTTGCACCAACGATGCTTAAGTGTTCTTTCCACAGCCCACAGCCTTGTGAGTATCTGTTATTTTTTGACTCTTTAGTAATAGCCATTCTGACTGGCGTGAGATAACATCTCGTTGTGGTTTTGATTTGCATTTCTCTGATGATTAGCAATGGTGAGCATTTTTTCATGTTTGTTGGCCACTCATATGTCTTTTTTTAAAGAAATTTTATAACTTTACTTGATGTATTTGACAATTGGCTATTAGTTCTCATCCTCATTGACTGTATAGATTTTTGAAAGTAGTAACAAAGTATAACCAAAGTATAGATCTTATTGGGTGAATCTTCATCCTCATTACGTTTTCTGGACAACCGCACACAGATTCAATATGAGACATTCCTTATTTCTTTGGCCCAGGCAGCTTTGTTGAGCCTGGTATCAATGCGCACATCTGGAGTTCCCATCTCCTTCATGGCAAACTTCTGAAACTCTTTGAGTGCTGTAGGGGCACGTTTCTTGAAGCCCACTCCATGGATGTGCTTGTGGATGTTGATGGTGTATTCTTGGGTCACCACCTCATTGATGGTAGAACGGCCCTTTTTCTTCTCACCACCCTTCTTTGCGGGAGCCACTCTGTGGGGTCCAAGTTGGAAAGATTTTTTTTTTAAGGCAATTTTATAACTTTATTTGATGTATTTGACAATCAGCAATTAGTTCTTCTCCACATTGACTGTAGATTTTTGAAAGTGGTAACAGGGAGGTAGGTAACCAAAGTATATAGCTTATTGTATATGTCTTCTTTTGAGAAGTTGCTTTTCATATCCTTTGCCCATTTTTTAAAGGGATTATTTGTTTTCTGCTTGTTGATTTGTTTAAATTCCTTATAGATTCTGGATATTAGTCCTTTGTCAGATACATAATTTCTCCTGTTTTGTAGAGTGTCTGCTTACTCTGCTGATAGTTTATTTTGGTGTGCAGAAGCTCTTTCATTTAATTAGGTCTTACTTGTCAATTTTTGTTTCTGTTGCCATTGCTTTTGAGAACCTAGTCAAAAATTCTTTGCCAAAGCCAAGGTCAGCATCAAGGAGAGTATTCCCTAGGTTTTCTTTTAGGATTTTTATAGATTGAGATCGTACATTTAAATCTTTAATCTATTTTGAGTTAATTTTTTATAAAGTGAAAGGAAGGGGTTCAGTTTCAGTCTTCTACATATGGTTAGTCAGTTACTGAACAGTGTGTCCTTTCCCCATTGATTGTTTTTGTTGAGCTTGTTGAAGATCATGTTATTGTAGGTGTGCAGCTTTATTTCTGAATTTTCTATGCTGTTCCATTGGTCTGTGTGTCTGTCTGTTTTTGCATGAGAACCTTGCTGTTTTGGTTACTGTAGTCTTACAGTATAGTTTGAAGTTGGGTAGTCTGATGCCTTTGGCTTTGTTATTTTTGCTTAGGATTGCTTTAGCTATTTGGGTTCTTTTTTTGGTTCCATATACATTTTAGAATAGTTTTTTTCTAATTCTGTGAAAAATAGCATTAGTAGTTTGATAGAAAATGTACTGAATCTATAGATCGCTTTGATCAGTGTGGCCATTTTAATGATATTGATTCTTTCAATCCATGAGTATGCTTTTTTGTTTTTTTGTTTTGTTTTAAATTTATTTGTGTCATATGTGATTTCATTTAGCAGTGTTTTGTAGTTCTCCTTGTAGAGATCTTTCACCTCCTTGGTTAGCTATACTACTAGGCATTTCATTTTATTTGTGGCTATTCTTGATTTGAGTCTCAGCTTGGATGTTATTGCTGGATAGAAATGCTACTGATTTTTTTTTTTTAAACAGTCTTGCTCTGTCACCCAGGCTGGAGTGCAGTGGTACAATCTCAGCTCACTACGACCTCCACCTCCTGGGTTCAAGTGACTCTTGAGCCTTAACCTTCCAAGCCGCTGGGACTACAGGTGCATACCACCACACCTAGCTAATTTTTGTATTTTTTAGTAGAAACAAGGTTTTGCCATGTTGCCCAAGCTGGTCTCAAACTCCTGATCTCAAGTGATCTGCTCTCCTCAGCCAAAGTGCCAGTTATGAGCCACAGTGCCAAGCCACTACTGACTTTAGTACATTGACTTTGTATCCTGAAACTTTACTAAAGTCATTTATTAGTTCTAGCAGCCTTTTGACAGACTCTTTAGAGTTTACAGGTATAGAGTGATGCAGTCCACAAAGAGAGATAGTTTGACTTCATCTTTTCCTATCTGGATAACTTTTCTTTCTTTCTTTCTTTTTTTTTTTTTTTTTTTTTTTTGCCTGATTAGTTTGCTTAGGAATTATAGTACTATATTGAATAGGAATAATGAGAGTGGTCATCTTTGTTTTGTTACAATTCTCAGGGGGAATAGTTCCAGCCTTGGCCCATTCAGTACAATGTTGACCATGGATTTGTCATAGATGGCTCTTATTATTTTGAGGTGTTTCTTCAGTGCCTAGTTTGTTGAGAGTTTTTATCATGAAGGGATGCTGCATTTCACTGGAACTTTTCTCTGTTTATTTAGATGGTCATGTGGTTTTTAAATTCTGTTTATGTGGTAAATCACATTGATTTGTTTATGTTGAACCAGTCTTGCATCCCAGGAATACAGCCTACATGATCATGATGAATTAACTTTTTGATGTACTGCAGGATTTGGTTTGCTATTTTGTTGAGGATTTTTGCATTGATATTCATCAGAGATATGGCCTGAAATTTTCTTTTTTCATTGCATCTGCCAAATTTCGGTATTGGGCTCATTCTGGCTAATAGAATGAGTTAGGGAGGAGTCCCTCCTCCTTGATTTTTTTTTGAATAGTTTTAGTAGGATTAGTGTTAGTTCTTTTCTGTATGCCTGGTAGAATTCAGCTGTGACTTCAGGGTCCAGGGATTTTTTTGTTTGTGTTAGTGTATATATATATATTTATTTTACTGATTCAATTTCAGAACTTGATATTGGTCTATTTGGGGTTTTCAATTTTACCTCATTCAACTTTGGAAAATTATGTGTTTCCAGGAATTTATGCCTTTCTTCTAGATTGTCTAATATATATGCATAGATTTGCCCATAGTAGACTCTGAGGATCTTTTGTATTTCTGTGGGGTTAGTTGTAATGTCATGTTTGCCATTTCTAATTGTACTTGTTTGGATGTTGTCCCTTTTTATCAATCTTGTTTTTTTTTTTTTCTTTCGCAGAACAAATTCTTGGTTTCATTGATTTTTGTATGGACTTTTACAACTCAATTTTGCTCAGTTCTTCTCTAATTTTAGTTATTTCTTTTCTTATGATAGCTTTGGGATTGGTTTGTTCTTTTGTTGTTATCCTAGTTCCTTTAGGTGCAAGGTAAGGTTGCTAATTTGAGATTTTTCCTATCTTCTTGGTAAAGGTGTTTGATGCTATAAACTGTCCTCTTAACACTGCTTTATTGCATCTCAGAGATTTTGGTAAATTGCATCTCTATTTTCATTAGCTTCAAATTTTTTGTGACTCCTCTGTATGTCCTCACATTTATAGCTATGCTCTGCAGTGCTGGGGGTAGAGAAGTGACTCCGCCTTTCCAAGTCCACTGATGGGTGTTGGTGAGCATCCTCCAATCACTACATCAAGATTTCTTTTATTAGATGTTCTGGGCTGCAAAGCTCCCCTGGGCAGAGGCTGCAGCAAAGAAATAGGCCACATTATTTCCCAACTGGCCGAAGGGAGTCATGCCCCACTCTTCTGCTAGCCTACAGATCCCCATGTCTCACCACCTTAGTCTCTGAGAGTGTGGGATCCTCCCCTGATCAAGTGTCAGTCACACATCTCAGTTCAGCAGTCCCAAGCTACATGCTACAAGCCCTGGGGCACAGGGACCTTCTGGTGGCTTCATCCTGTGTACCCTGGGGTTGGACTCCAGGTGTGCTGGGAGGTCCAAAGTGCTCCCAGGCCACTAGGAACATACTCAGGTGGAGAAAAACACCAGGCTGGGCAACAACAGCTGCTCTATGCACACACTCTTGTGGGGTAGTCAGGCAGGGGCTGTGGGAGGGGCTGGTGAGCAGGAGGGCCTGCAGAGCAGATATGCCATAGTCCCACAGGGAAGCTGGCCCCACTTTCTCCTGGCCTGGCATCTAGCTGGGGCTAGAGATTCTTAGAGGGAGATGGAAAGCCCTGGGGGCATGGATGCCTATAGCCACCAGCTACATCAAGGCTGCTGGCTCCATGCCTACTGAAGCACTGTCTCTGCCTACCCTCCAGGAAGACTCCCCTCCCAGCTCAAATGTGTATGAGTATTTGTGGTCCCCTGTGGCTAGAATCCCAGAGGACCATGGTGAGAGTCATACAGTTCCTTCACCCATTCCTACACCAGGAGCCTTTCAGAGCTGAGAATTCACCCTAGCATTTGAGTACCCCACGGATAGTGGACGGCTTCCTCCCTCTTCAGCCTCAGTGTCTGCATTGCATCTCCATCTACTCCTAGCATTTTCTTTATGAAAATCTATTCAAATTATGTGGGTTTACTCAAAATCTTGGTCTTTCTTGGTGGAAGCAGCGCTTTCTTGTGTGTCTTGTCCACCATCTTGTCCCTCCTCTTCGGCTCTTATTTAAGTTCAGAGAAACTGCAGGATTCCTCAAGTAGGAAATACCCACTGTATGTTAAGGCAGGAGAAACTTGAAATCAACTAGGTGGTGCTGGAAGAACAAGAGATTTGGAATCAGTCTGGCAGCGGCATATATAAAAAACTCATTCATCAGCCCAGTGTAAGCTCTAGTGGAGTAGGACCTTTATCTGTCTTATTCACCGTGGTATGCCAGGCATCTAGAGCAGCACAGTTACTTTTTGAATGAATGGATAAAAGGTTTAGTATTGTTACTAAAAATTATTCGTAGCATTAATTTTTATAATCTGTAAACAACTAGAAAATGTTTCTTATCGTTTCCATACATGGCGGAAAAACGACTTCCCATCCTTGAAGACACTGTCTCTGACTTTCCCTCAGCCCCTCACCCTCATGCGTGTGTGTTTAACATACACATATATACATGCACACATATATTTATTTATATGTAACTGCAATTTTTCCATGTTAGGTCTCAGGCTAAAAAGAAAGAGTTTGTTAGGCAAGTGTATGAAAATATTTAAAAATGTACTTTCCTAATTATATAACTGAATCTTCATCTTGACATTGTTCTTCAGTTATGACTCTCTTGTCCTAAATGAAACTCCTCAAATAACAAAGCAGCCCCACATGTCATACCTGAGTTGTCAGTTTTATATAAGCTATTAATGGTAATAACTAAATGCAAGTGTAACAGTTAGCTCAGTTACGACAACAGTTAAAGTGGAGGTAAAATGATATGCATAACACTCTAGGTTGTATTTTAGACCAAATCTTTAGGTTGTTATTTGAGATTTTAGTAGAAGAATTCAAATCCCCAGACTTCATCTCAACTGAAAGATCTTAACATTGTATATGCATGTTTTAGTTTATCTATTCTGAATTATTTCTGTGAAAAGTAAAGCAAAATAATGTTTCTGTTCCTGCATTTGGCTATCTCTACATAAAAAAATTAAGTGGTGCTGACACACAACAATGTAAGTTCTCTGCCACTTTCTACAGACCGTGGTTCATATTCTCCTAGATCATGGCATGTGCCCAATAAAGACAGAGTTCGCCTTCACCTAACGTGTTTGTCTATTACATGGATATGAGGAAGATTTAACTACCTCCTGGCTCATTTATCTCAGGGAAAGAGGTTAAAAATAAAAACATACTCCATCATAATAAGAATGCTCAATCATGTCATAGATGGAAAAAAAAATCACATTATTGTGTCAGGTGTCACTTTGTAAACTAGCAGCCTTCTATTTTGAGCTGACAGCCCCATTGTCATAGCAAGTGTGATTATCAATGAAGGATTTGTTTTCAATTTGGTTGTCACTGACCCTGAAATATTGAAATTAATATGTTAAAAGTCTGAAGCTAAATAAATCACACCAAAGTCACTTGATGAGTTATAACAGCAGGAAGCCAAATAAATTAGAGATGAATGTTTTCAAATTAACTATTATGAGTTAATATTCATTAGAGTAAATTCATTAAATTTCCTCTTAATCGGCCGGATTTGAATAGAAGCAAATTAATTCGTGTAATATACTATGCAGTGTTTGCTACTTCCTATCTCCCGTCCCCAGTGCACATCGTACCCAACAGCAAACAATTCCATAGAGGACATGTGCTGATATAGTATAAGTTGAATTTATTTTCCTGAAGGAAATATATTGACAATGTTACAAATAATTTAAGTCAGCCCGGGGTGTGAGCAGATGCTTTTCATCTGTATTTAGCCAGACACAGATAAATGAGAGTATAGTATTTTGCAGATAGACTAACTTTTCCAGATTTTAGCATGATTTTAATCTTTCAAAATATACATGCTAGGTTAGGAGTTCTGGGTCTTATTTAGGATCCAACGGCTTTTTATTTTTATTAGAAGTGAGTTCTAAAATGCCCTATTTTTAAATTCCTGAAAGTAAATACATATTGGATGTATATATTTCTTCCTGCTTCATCATCAGCTTTTATTAGTGTCTAACATGCAGATTGGTAAATTGAATAATGGGAAGAAAATATATTTACACTATATTTTTACCATCAGAATAAAGAAAAGGTGGATTTTTATTCAGGAAATATACAAACCTATCTAGAATTCAATAAGCAGAATGATTTACCTGAGTCATTTCAGATTCATGATTGTTTCCTTCCTTTTGTTAGCATATTTCCATTTTCATTTTTAATGCCTGGAACGTATTTGTATTATTTTAAGGTAAGTTGATTGCCCTCTTATACATCATAAGTTTTACATCAAATGGCAATTCAGTTTGCTGAATTTAGTATATCTCGGGGAACTTAACATTCTTTCAACTTAACTCACAACTGGATTGTGTTTATTGTGAATAAAAGTACCCAACAAATCATGTTCATAGCTAAATCTGGGGCAGCACTTTCAACTGAGTAGAGGGAGAAGATTCCGGAGTCCCCTTCTTGCTTATATAAAATGCACCATGCAGAAATAGTGATATAAATGCAACGTTGATCAACTTGTTGAGGATGGCCCTGTCTTGTCAGTGGATAAAGAGGCATTGCAAACAATGGGTAATGACAGTTTTTTCCCTAGTAGGATGCATATGGAATGATAGCCGGGTATAATCGAGAACAATAATATCAGAGGATAATGAATGTGCCACAGTTCAAACTATAAGAAAAATCCCCTTTTAGTTGTAGAAAATCATTGAACCAATGATCAGCTAGTGAGGAAAGGGTCTCATACTTTTATGTTGTTTTCTAACTCATTTAGTCAACCAGCATGCATTTATACTGTCAACAAAATTATTTTTATTATTATATATGGAGAGAATTACTTTGCCCTTAGCACTGGACTACATTCTAAAGAAGTTATGAAGAATAGTGTAATGTTGCTTTGATACTCAAGGAGCCTAAATATCTAGTTTTGCACAAAAAAATGTGTGCATAAAACCAGTGAAATACTTAGAAAAATGTAACATACTGCTGGCATTAAGCTCAGCTATGTGGCAGATAGTGAATAGGCTAATACAGTTCTGTTAAATGAAATGGAAGTCAGCTTGGCTGTTTCTGAGGAAAGGGCTGAAGAAGGTAGACGCTGAACTTTTAGAAAACAGAATGCATTTGGAAGGACGTTCCAGGTCAAGTGATGAGCATAAGAAAAGCACAGGAAGTGGGAATGGATGTCACCATGTGGGGTGGAGGGGAGACAGGCAGGAAAGGGAGGCCTGCCTTGACCAGAGGTGGAGGTAGGTATCAGAGAGTCATTAAAATTAAAATTAGGGGCACCCAATTTGAAAAAAACTACAAAAACTTGATAGAAAAACTGAGTCCATTTTCATTTTATGTTCATTTGTTAATCTTGAAATATTTTCTTAGTCAAACATATACTGTTATTTGTAAAGTAAGATTAAGCAAGAAGTGTGTGAGGGGAGTGTAGGTGAGGAAGGGAAAAGTGGGAAGGAAGACTAGCCAGCGGTATCTCCTTTCCCAAGCACCTACTACAACTTTGTTATGGCTTCACTCATTGTGACAATTTATGACAAAATTGAATTCATTCAGGTATACAGATATTTCAACATTGGTATCACTTTGGAACTTGGCTTCTTACCAGAGAACCTTCATTTTTAGTCATTTGATGAACTGCTGGACCCATGGAAGGTTGGGAGGGTTTCTGTGACTGTCTGCCTGGGGAGGTAAGAGTGGGAGCTGGGGGCCTAAGTGTAAGTACACTGTACAAGTGTATCTATAGAATATAGAAAGTGGGCAGATCCAGAAATTCTTCAGAGGGATCATTAACACGATATTGTGGAACTAATTGAATGTTAAATGCCTCAACATTTGCAAGGCGCTATAAATTGTACTTGAACATGGCATTTCTCTATGTAACATCCTTCCTGGCTTCATAGGCTCACATTTATAATGTTTCAATACTTAACATTGTAGTGGCCTCTTAGTCTGCTCCTGCTGCCTTAACAAAATATCATAAACCAGGTGGTTCAAACAACAGAAGTTTATTTTTCACCGTTCTGGAAGTTAAAAGTCTGAAATCAGGGTACCAACATGGTTGGGTTCTGGTGAGGGCTTCTTCCTGGCCTCCACACAGCACGTTCATAAGGTGTCCTTTCATGGCAAAGGGGGAAATAACAAGGAAATTCTTTGATATAGTTTGGATATTTGTCCCCACTCAAATCTCATGTTAAATTGTAATCCCCAGTGCTGGATGTAGGGCTGGGTGGGAAGTGTTTGGTTCATGAGGTAGGCCCCTCATGGCTTGGTGCTGTCTTTGTGTTAGTGAGTTCTCTTGTGATCTGGTCATTGAAATATGTGTGGCACTGCCACCCCCTACTTGCTCCTGCATTCATCATGTGACATGCCTGTTCCCCTTTTATCTTCCGCCATGTTTGTAAGCTTCTTGAGGCCTCCCCAGAAGCAGCTGCTGGCATTATGCCCCCTGTACAGCCTGCAGAACCATGAACCAGTTGAGTCTATTTTCTTATAAATTACCCAGTCTCAGGTGTTTCTTTATAGCCCTGCAAGAATGTACTAACAGAGTCTTGATGTCTCTCTTATAAGGACCCTAATCCCATCATGAAGGTCACACACTTATGACCTCATCTAAAACCAATTACCTTCCAAAGACCCCATCTCCAACTACCATTACATCCGGGATTAGGACTTCAACATATGAATTCTAGGGAGACATGAATATTGAACCCATCAGTGGATATTTTTGACTGCATCCTTGTCCCATTTAGTCTTTGCTTTTTCCCTTTCAAACATGATTCTTTAATGGATATAGAGAAAGATTTGAATCAGAGACTACAGCAGTATATGCCATTTTATTCTTGGCACCTCCTTGTCAATCCTCTTCCTAGATATGCAGAAGGAAATCAAATTAACAAGTGTCCATTAAAAATTTTACTTTTCAACCTGGGCACAGTGGCTCATGCCTGTAATCCCAACACTATGAGAGGCTGAGGTGCAAGGATCACTTGAGCTCAGAAGTTCAAGACCAGCCTGGTTAACATAGTGATACCCTGTCTCTACCAAAAAATAATTAAAAAAAAAAAGTTAGCCAGGTGTGGTGGTGCATGCCTGTAGTCTTAGCTAGTTGGGAGGCTGATGTGGGAGGATCACTTGGACCTGAGAGGTCGAGGCTGCAGTGAGCTCTGATCCTCCACTGCACTCCCACCTGGGCAACAGAACGAGACCCTGTCTCCATAAAAAATAATTTTTAAATTTACTTTTCAAAGAGACATCCTGACCACCCTATTTAATACTGTTAATCAATACCCTCCTCACGCCCCTGTAACTCCTGATTTCACTTTCTCTATTGTTTTTTTCTTTTCTCAGTAGTCATTATCATCGTCTAAGAGACTACATAATGTATTCGTTTTGTGTATTGTTTATTGCCTGTCTGCCGTTAGCTATATGAGCCACCAGGACCTAGATCTTTATTTGGTTCACTGATATATCCAAAGTAAAGTACCTAGCATAGTGCCTGGCCCATAGTAGGCATTTAATATATATTATTGAGTGAATAAAAGCACAGCTAAAAAGTTATCTAGAGAAAAATGTTACATTTATCTACTAAAAATTAATAATATTAAGGAAACACTATGTTATACAAACCAAATTGAGATTTTAAAAGTCAGACTTAGCAGTAATTTTTACTTTTCTGAGGAGATCACAAGGTAGAGGTAATAGGTGACCAGCTGTAGATCTGTTTTGAAGATAGAGCTGGGCCAGGTGTGATGTCTCACACCTATAATCCCAGCATTTTGGGAGGCCAAGGTGGGCAGATCACCTGTGGTCAGGAGAAGTTCAAGGTCAGCCTGACCAACATGGTGAAACCTCATCTCTACTAAAAATATAAAAACTAGTCGGGCATAAGGACAGGCATCTATAAATCCCAGCTACTTGGGAGGCTAAGGAAGGGAGAATTGCCTGAACTCGGGAGGCAGAAGTTGCAGTGAGCCAAGATTGCGCCACTGTACTTCAGCCTGGGTGACAGGGTGAGACTCTGTGTCAAAACAAACAAACAAACAAACAAAAACAGGAAAGAGACAACAGGAGTTGCTAATGCACCTGATGTGGTATAAAACAGGAAAGTCAAAGGTAGCTTCAAGATTTAGGGTTGAATACCCTGAAAGACAAAATTGCCATCAATGGAGATAGGAAGGGTTATAGGTGGAGCAGGCTGATTGGTGGTGGTGATACTGGTTGGGGAGGTGCTGGTTGAAGAGCTTATTTCTGTTCATGTTCACTTGATGTTGTGTGTTAGTCAGATATCCAAGTAGAGAAAGAGCAGTCTATGTGCTAATCAAGGTTAGAAGTCGGAGCTTGAAAGGTGAACTTTTACTGACTCCACTGAAAAGACCCTTTTATTTTTAAGAGTTTGACATAAATTAGACATTGTGAGTGTAAGATATCACTAGAAAAAAAAAATGGAAAATCACTCTATTTTTGAAATGTATCCAGTGTATTTTCCTTTTTATAGTATCTTCTGTCAGGCAAAACAAAATTAAAATATTTCTCTCTGTTTCATGCTGTTATATTTTTTATGTAGACATAATCGGCAATATCTATTCCTTGAGAAATTTTCCCTTGGAAATTAATGAATTAAGATGATCTTGAATTGAAAGAAATATTCATTGTAAGAAATACAGTGAACAACTTTTGGATATTTCTATCTGTCATTGTAATTACAGGATTTTTAAAGAAAAATTTATAGAAAGGGAGCTGTGATAGTAACCACTAGCTGTAATCTCTCCCTCTGTCAGTTACTTACATTTCTTCTTTCGTATGGCCACACTAGACTTAAAACACATTTTATCTTCCTGATCACATTATATATTCATTATATTCCTTTTCTCATAGCCTTTTGTTTTAATTTTTTATTTCAGTAGTTTTTTGGGTACAGGTGGGTATTGGTTACATGGTAAATTCTTTAGTGGTGATTTCTGAGATTTAGTGCACCCATCACCTGAATACTGTACACTGTACCCAATATTTAGTCTTTTTCTCCACACCCCTCTTCCAACTTTTCCCACCCTGAGTCCCCAATGTCCGTCTTGTTTTGTTTTTGTGGTCATTTTTTGTTGTTTGCATCTTTTCAAAAAAAGCTTTACCTTATGCATCTTAAGATGCCAATTATTTTACAGCAATTGCATCCTACTGTAAAATAAATAACATCAATAAATCAAGAATTTGGGACAGCTGTCACAAATATAAAAACCTGTCCTTATATTTAATGTCTTATCTGGTCAGATTTTGGTTGACCGAAATTTTTTTCTTTTTATAATTCAGAATTGCATGGGTGGTCCTGACAGATATTCAGGAACACAGTAAACTCTCACATTAGCACAAGGTATAGGGTTCGTGACATCACGATTCATATATAGTTATGTGTGTACTATGTGCATTTGTATAATAAAATGGAGGCTCCAGCTTAATGAAAACATATGGTAAATTGATTTAATAAAAATTCTTTTCTGAACGCTGGTTATCCAAACCATCTGCAATGTGGTCACATCATACTTCCTTCATGTCTTGTCTGAGGGAACAAAATAACCAGAGATTTGGACTCAGTTCCTGAGTCTGGGGAAGACTGTCCAAAAGCCCATCAACCCATGGTACATATTTTTCTTCTGAAAGGTTTTTTCATCTCTGCTCCATTCCAGTCAGCCTGTGAACGTGTGTCTCTGTTTTCCCTCTCTCTCTAGTTATAAGATATATGTATATAAAATATACACCCACACATGTAATAAAGCTTCTCTCTTTATGACTCTAGCATATGTAAATATATAGACAAGATAAAGGAAGAGGAGTAACTTAAAAGGGGAAGTACATTCTGTTATGTTTTGGTGAAAAGATCGCACAAAATAGAGAAGCGAAACAAGCTTACAAAAAATACCTACTTTTCTTCTTTTGGCTAAAAGAAACAGATATACATCATATTTATACGGATGCAACTTTCTTAAAATTAGAATAATGTATATCTTAAAATAATTGCTTTAGGTTATCTATTAGCAGCATAGCAAACAGATGCCAACCTAATTAATAATTAACATTTTTGATAGCTATTTTATAAAATTTATTTCTTAAATGTAGTTTTGAAATCTTTCCATATACATAAACATTTATTCACACTTTATAGGTTTTAAAGTATTATAAGAAAAGATACATTTTCAAAACACAATAAAAAATTAGTCTCTCTTCAATTTGATAAACTTTTTTACACAAATTGTCAATAAGTTATTCAATGAAATGCAAGAAACAAAAATATAAATGTTGTCTTCTGTTTTGTATTTATTCACCCTGGGGTTTGTGAGTTTTGATGTTCTGTAATGAGGTTGTTTGCAGAATATGTGGCTAGATTTTCAAGATTTAAAAGCACATTTAATTTTCAGCATCATTTGTACTCAGTTTTCAATATTTCACTTCAGCTTTCATTATGGTGAAAATGTAGGTGATGCTTATTTTTACATGACTTTGGTTGTTGTGTTTGTATGTTGAAGCTCTAGTATCTACAGTCCCCCAGCTTCATTAACAGCCTGCTAGTAAGCATAAACAGAAATTTTAACTTGTTATAAGTGACCCATGAAGGAGTCTGAAAAATAGAAAATATACTCAGAATAGTTAGAGGGAGGCTTTTTGTGGTCAGCTGTGATGGACAGAGCTGGGCAGAGGTGGAGGTCAGAAGTGAGACCACCACAGAGAAACATGTGAAAGGAGAATGTACTTGTGGGAATGAATAAAGAAGAGAAGCCCACGTATTGGGAGGATAAAGGAAAAAAATGAGTATAAAAGAAACTAAGGATCCAGGATTATGACTGGAACACTGGGTCATTGATAATAAAAATGAGGCCATGAAAGAAGTAAATTTTATCTTTTAAGGCAGTGGAAATAGAATAATTAAGAGCTGCCTTGCCACCAAGACCATAGACATAAAAGAAATTCATTCATGTTTTTAAATTCATTTGTTCAACTTCACATTCTACATATATGTTTAGTGCCTGTCATGTGAAAGACACTACTATTTTCTCCGCATTGAGTGTGGTAGATGTTCAGGGTAGGTGGGATGAGATGACAGATGGTCCTGGACACCCAGGAAGGATGAAGTGCTGTTTTACACTGACTTGTCTAGCAGCAGTGGGCAGCCTTCTTCTGTGTTCTGAATGTTTGTAGTTAGTGTCCCTTACTACATTCACACATAGAAATACTCCAAGATGATGATATTAGGAGGTGGCATCTCGGGGAGCTGATTACGTCATGAGGGTAATGCCCTCAAGAATAAGATTTGTGCCCTTATAAAAGAGGCCCCAGAGAGATCCTTGCCCCTTCTGCCATGTGAGGTTACAGCAAAAAGACTGCCACCTAGAAAGCTGACACTGATTAGACACCGAATCTGCTGGCACCTTGATATTGGGTTTCTCAACCTCCAGAACTGTGAGAAAAACATTTATCTTTTTTATAAGAAGTCATTCAGTCTACGGTATGTTGTTATAGCAGCCCAAACAGACTGCGGCACCCTCCAACACCCCAGAGCATCAACAACAGTGCATTTTTAAAGTCAGATTCACTGAGGTATAATTTTCATACAGTTATGTAATCACCACCACAGTCAAGGTATAGAACAGTTATGCTACCCCCCCAAAAATTTCCTATGGCCCTTCATAGTCATCTCCTCCCACACCCTCAACCCCTGGTAACAACTGGTATATTTTCAGTTCCTGCAGTTTTACCTTTGCCAGAAAGTTATATATATGCAATCTACAACATGTAACTTTTGAGCCTGGCATCTTTCATTGAACATAATGCACCTGAAATTCTTTCATGCTGTTGTGTTACTAGTAGCTCCTTACTTTTCACTGCAGAGTAGTATTCAATTGTATGGATGTACTGCAGTTTTTCTGTCCAATCACCTGCTGAAAATATTTAAGTTGTGCTCCATTTGTCAGATTTATTAGTAGATTCACTGTGTCCATTTGCATACAATGTTTTTGTTTGTTTGTTTGTTTGTTTTGAGACAGAGTTTCACTCTCGTTGCCCAGGCTGGAGTGCAATGGCGTGATCTCAGCTTACTGTAACCTCAAGCTTACTGCCTCCTTCAAGCGATTCTCCTGCCTCAGCCTCCTGAGTAGCTGGGGTTACAGGCACCCACTGCTATGCCCAGCTAATTTTTTGTATTTTTAGTAGAGACGGGGTTTCACCATCTTGACCAGCTGGCCAAGCTGGTCTCGAACTCCTGACCTCAGGTGATCTGTCCGCTTCTGCCTCCCAAAGTTCTGGGATTACAGGTGTGAGTCCCTGCATCCGGCCTGCATACAAGTTTTTAATACTGCACCTTAATAGATCTTTCTACATTGTAGCTTCCAGCCTTTTAGCCAAGAAACCATTTCTCCCTCAAGCTCAGGTTTCTAAAAATGCTTATGAGAATTATGTTGGAGTGTTAGCATCAAACCTCTTATTTATGAGTTAGAATTTATTGACCATCATGAGAAAATTATAAGATAGCTTTGGAATAGAGGCCATCGAAAAATAAGAGAAAATATGGTAGTGATAGGAGAAGTTAGGCAGCATCTAAATGTAACTTTGCCAAGGGACCTTTACTGACCATTTACTGTGTATAACACCATATACTGTGACCTCTGAAGGGATTAAAAACTATGACATTCAGTTCTTTGTCCTCATTTATTTAAAAATATTTTTAACAACTTACATAATACGTGGCATCATATGGCATATATTTCTCTTTATTCATTACAAAGCAAACTCCGAGGACAAGATCTATGTTTTGTTTTTGTCACCTGGTATTTTAAGTGCTATATCCTCAATACCTTATCTGGAATATAGTAGGGCTTATGAAATATTTTTTAATGTATAAGCAATCAGATAAAAATTTTTTAAATTAAAAGTAAGAAAACATCATAAGGTACTTTGACCAAGGCCCAATACGTTTTAAAAGTTTGGAGTGGATAAATCTAAGTAGAATGGAGTCATTTAGGAAAGTAGAAAAGGTAAGAGTTTCCTTTAGATTGTATTGCTTTTAGTGATTAATATAAAGAATATAAAGAAAAATATATCTATTCTTCACATTTAAACCATAGTTCAATTAATGTGAGACCAAATCAAATGTAAGACATACCATCATTTTATGTATTACTAAGAATAATAACACACTATAATTTGAATTATGATCTACTATTGTCTATAAAATGTATCCCAAACTAAAAATATAAAATGAGAAAATGCAAATTATAAAAATAATGAAATATGAGTTTTGTACCAAGTTTAAATAAGATATATTTTAAAATCCTTTGTAAAGTAGTAAAATTTATACAATTGACAGGTACTATACTTTAATCTAAAACTTATTTTTTTTTACTCAAACCAACAAAAAATTTAACAAAGGAAATGTACAAGTATACATATAATATAAAAATAAGACATATACATATTTAGGTTCAATAATTACTTCAGTGAATATAATATCATTTGCATGCATGTAGATATTCATGTGAAAAGTGACCACACACTGTGAGCAACAACAGTGTAATCAGAAAACCGGTAGAGTTAGCAAAATGTTAGAACCTTTTGATTGAATTACATTGTGCAGATAGGGAAGGTTATAGTCCAACATTTTTAGAAATTAGCATTTTTCGTGTGCTTACCACATGCAGGCATAATGTTCAGCCATCAACAGTCATATGAGTTAATTGCTAGTATTATCTGTATTTTATAGATGAAGAGAATGAGGCATAGAGAAGGTCAGGAACTTCCTCCGAGTTGTACCTAACAAGGAGTAAAGTTGATATGTGAAAAAAGACAGTTTGACTCCAGAATTCATGTTTTTATTCTCCTATGGCTTGTCATGTTGGGTACTGTTTTGGAGCCCCATGCTATAATGGTTTATAGTGACAAATAAGCATGGATGTAGTAGGAAAATCTGGGTCATGAGGTGTCTGGACATTAAATTTTCTTAACAGATGAATATAA
This sequence comes from Sapajus apella, assembly GCF_009761245.1. Taxonomy (NCBI): domain Eukaryota; kingdom Metazoa; phylum Chordata; class Mammalia; order Primates; family Cebidae; genus Sapajus; species Sapajus apella. The sequence goes on along the minus strand of NW_022436985.1, from coordinate 12,078,836 downwards.
TATAAAGAGGGGAAAAGAAGATAGCATGGGTGTGGTGGGCGTCTTTAAAGATGCCAAGAGCCAGAGGATATTCTCAGCCAATGGTTACAGGGAGAGGGCACAGATATCCTTAAGAGCCAGATTTCAGCTGGGTATGAAGTAGAAGTTAAAAAGGATCAGAGGCGACTATTATGAAGTGATCTTCCTCAAGCTGGATGAAGACAGAATTCAGGCATTTGTAGGAGGATGAACTGAGTAACTTTAAACTACTTTATGTGATGTGTAGATATAAAATTATTAGAGAAATTTTTTTGATGAACCTCAAATCTATTAAATATTACATCCATTGTATCACTGGATATACCATATTTTAAAGCAATTCAATAAAAACGTATTTTGCTTGATTATTAAATAAAAATGCTTACTATACTGTGAAACCTACTAGTTAAGACTAAATGATAATGTAAAATTTCATCTTGCTTACTAAAACTCATCTGTCATAATAAAGAATTTTAATAGAGTCCACTTTCATATCAACATTTTTCTATGATTAACCATCATTAACATACTTTCAAAATCTAGTGAAACAAATTTCCACTAGGCACAAAACACATTTCCCGAAACACATGCTTTTCAAAAAGATGTATTTTTTAGATCTATTAAATGAACACCTTATTTTGTTTACAGTGGTTTTTGTTGTTTTGAGACAGGGTCTTGCTCTGTCACCCAGCTAAAGTGCAGTGGTGCGATGGTAGCTTGCTGCAGCCTTGAATTCCTGGGCTAAAGTTAACTTCCTGCCTCAGCCTCCTGAGTAGCTAGGGCTATAGGAGCATGTTACCATGCGTAGCTAATTTTTAAAATTTTTTTTGTAGAGATAGAGTCTTGCTATATTGCCCTTGCTGGTCTGTAACTCCTGGCATCAAAAAATCCTCCCATCTTGGCCTCCCAAACGAATTGATAGGATTACAGGCATCAGCCACCGTGCCCTGCCTTTACAGTATTTTACATTCAGATTTCTTTGCTAATGTCACTGCTCTACATCCATGCAAGGAAATATTTTTCTACCATATTTGTGGGTAAAGAGAATGCTGAAATATAGATGATCTGTTTGTGCTTCCACCCCAATCAGAGAAATTTTTGAACTCTTCCTTGTGCTTCTTGAATTAGTATTTTATTTTGACTGAGATAGGAACTATTATTTAACCTTTATTTTTACCATGTCTAGCAAAATATTTCCAATAATATGCTCCACTGATACTTTGATGATTATAATAATCATAAAATACAAGTTGATTTTAAATTCAGACTTTAGATCCTCAGAAAGTTCTAGATCCTCAGAAAGTTCTGGATAAACACATAGGTAATAACAAACAGTAATCCCTTATAGGTTTTTTTAAATTTTTTGTTAGAAATAGTTGAAAATAGTTTCTCCCCTTTGGACATATGTGCAGGATCCAATATGTCCTATTTTCTTGAGAAAAGGAACGGAACGTTAATGGACATTATTAAAGTTGGACCATTTATTGTCCTAGGCAAAAATTAGGTCACTGATGTCTCTGGCACAAGAATGAAAGTTGATTATCTCAACCTGGAATGAAAAGGAGCCCAGCATGACTATTGCACCCTGAGTTCTGAGTACTCACAAAGCAGCTGGTTTAGGTCATAAAGTACTTGTTAATTGTGTATTTCTTTTTCAGAAAAGAAAGGAAATAACAGGCTTCTTTTTTTCTGATCTCCACCTGCCTGTCATTGGTAGGTGGCATAATGATCTGAGGGAGCTGAGGAAATTGTTGTTCAGGACTCGGACTAGTTCTAGGTCAGAGGTTTGCTGGTCTTCATTTCTTAATTTGCCAAGTAAAATCTTCCTGCAAAATGAACCTAAAAACTCACAGACACATCAAATACTTTCTTGCTCAGGCCTCGTTTATTCTTCAGCATAAGTTACTGTGAGTAATATATGTACATTTGTGATCACTTTTCAATATGTATGTTAATATTAGACCATAAACATAAATACTAATAAGAGATGTTTATGGAGTATGAAAACTCTGTTCTAGTAATTACCAAATTAGTTACCAAATAGGACTTAAAAGCAAAATGACGTTAATGAATCGCTACTATTTACTAATTCCTAACCATGTGTCATTAGAGAAATGCAAATCAAAATCACAATGAGACACCATCTCACTCCAATCAGAGTGAGATGTTATTAAAATGTTATTAAAATGTCAAAAAATAACAGGTGCTGACAAGGTTGCTGAGAAAAAGGAATGCTAACATACTCTTGGTAGGACAGAACTACCATTTGACCCAGCAATCCTATTACTGTGTATGTACCCAAAGAAGGTAAATCATTCTGTCATAAAGACACATACACATGTATGTTCATTGAAGCACTATTCACAATAGCAAAGACATGGAATCTACCTAAATGGCCATGTAGATTAAATAAAGAAAATGTGGTACACATATTCCATGGAATATTATGCAACTATAAAAAAATAACAATATCATGTCCTTTACAGGGACATGGATGGAGCTGGAGATCAACGCCCTTATAAAACTAACACAGGAACAGAAAACCAAATACCAGATGGTCTCACTTATAAGTGGGAGCTAAATGATGAGAACACTTGGACACATAGAGGGAACAGCAGACACTAGAGACTATTAGAGGGTAAAGGGTAGGAGGAGATAGAGGAGTGGGAAAAATAACTATTGGGTACTAGGCTTAGTACCTGGGTGACAAAATAATGTGTATAGCAAACCTCCATGACAAACCTGGACACATACCTTTGAACTTAAAAAAAATCAACCATATAGCCAAAGTATTAACATTTTTGTGAAATATGCTTTTCTCTGCATATTACTTTTATTTCTAATTTTAATCTATGAAGACATAAAATATTATCTTTGTTTAAAAATGAAAACTGTATTAAAAGTTTATATTGAACTGATTTTTTTAGAAATCAAATTCAAAATGTCAAAAGCATCTGTGTGATTAAGTCCTAAATTGCTTTCTTCCTGCTGAGATGCTGTTCTCCCTATGAAACTTTCTAATTTTAAAAATATATGGAAAATTATTAATCTAGCAATAAAAGTTTTACTTGTTTGCTAAAAATTAGCAAGCTTGTTGTATTCAGTGTATCAGATTATTTTGTACTCCAGAATTGGAGATTATACAGTTTCTTCCAAGGTTAATTCTAGATCCTTTCTGCTTAATTTTTTAAACACACAGAGGGTTTATTAAATTAAAATAAGATCTCAAATGTGGTTGTTTTATCATCAGTTTTCCAGTCCACAGATAATGGCTTATTGGGCTCTTCTCTATTTAGAGCCCTAGAGTTTCCCGTAATAAATATTGTATAGATATGACTGTTTTTCACTCTTCACGTCTCAGTTTCATAATGAGACACATACTTCAAAACTTTTCCTTTTCTTTTTATTTTTTTCTTACTGCCATAGACTTTGCTTCAGACACGTGGCATTTACCACCCCCTGAACAGCTCACTTTTCTTTTCCTAGTTGAGAAATAATGAAGTTATAAAATGACATTTAGTAATTGAACTCCGTTTCTTGCCACAGATATTCATGCTTGGGGTTCCAAGGACACTAACGTGACATTGGTTTAACAGTTTCCTCCTGTTAAAAGAAGAGGGTGGGGTGAGAAGGGATTTTCTTTGGCTGCCACCTCTTTGAATGCCTTGCAAACTCTGGATTCTCTTCAAAAACGATTGGCTAATTTAAAGTTAGGATCATTTACCAGCATTTGAGGATTTAGGGTGGACTCATTTTAAAACCCCCGCTGTTTACAAGCTCCTTTCTAGGTCATTGGAAAGGTTGTTTCCACCTTTTTGTATTAGTTTCCATTGGCTACTGTAACAGATTGCCACAAATTTGATGGATTAAAACAAAAGGCATTTATTATCTCCTAGATAAGTCTGAAATCATGGTGTGGCAGAACCAAACTGTCCTTTGAGGGCTTGAAGGGAAAGCTGCCCCTTTTCATTTCCAGCTTCTGGTGACTGTCAGCAGTCCTTGGCTTGTGGCTATGTCACACCCATCTCTGCCACCATGTTCAAGTAGCCTCTCCCCAGTGTGTAAACCAAATCTCCCTGTCTTTCTTCTAAGGACACTTTCAACTAGATTTAGGGCCAACCCGGATAACCCAGGATAATCTCTCTGTCATGCTCCTTAATTTAATCACACCTGCAGAGACCTTCTTTCCTAATAAAGTAACATTTCCAGATTTCAAGGATTAGGACCTGATATCATTTTTTTTTTTTTTTTAGGACCTTATGTCTTTTTGTTGTTGTTGTTGTTGTTGAGGCAGAGTCTGGCTCTATTGCCCAGGCTGGAGTGCAATGGCATGATCTCAGCTCACTGCCACCTCTGACTCCCAGATTCAAGTGATTCTTCTGTCCCAGCCTACTGAATAACTGGGACTAAAGGCGCCCACAACCACACCCAGATAATTTTTGTATTTTTTGTAGAGATAGGGTTTTACCATATTGGTCAGACTGGTCTCAAACTCCTGACCTCAGGTGATCCGCCCTCCTTGGCCTCCCAACTTGCTGGGATTACAGGAGTGAGTCACTGTGCCCGGCCAGGACCTGATATCTTTGGGTGGCCATTATTCAGTGAAAATATTACACATTTTCTAGCACTGTCTTCCACAGTCCTTACTGCAAAGCAGAAACCTAAGCTTAAGGTTCCCAAATGCCCCTGTGTAACCCTGCTTTCTCTTGTCATTTTTATTTGCTTTTAAAATATATTTCTTTGCTGGGAGTGGTGGCTCATGCCTAAAATTCCAGCACTTCAAGAGTCTGAGATGGGCAGATATTTGAGCTTGGGAGTTTGAGACCAGCCTGGACATCATGGCAAAACTCCATCTCTACAAAAAACAAAAAAATTAGCCAGGCATGGTGGCATGCACCTGTAGTCCTTGTAGTCTCAGCTACTTGGGAGGCTGAGATGGGAGGTGGCTTGAGCCTGGGAGGCTGAGGTTACAGTGAGCTGTGATTTCACCACTGTACCCCAGCCTGGGTGACAGAGTCAGACCCTATCTCAAAAAAATAAGTTCATTAATTAATAGAAACGTATTTCTATGTTTTTGTTAGTGCACAAGTAATATGTACTCCTTATTTTTTTTAATGTTTTAAATAGAAAAATTTAGCAAAATAAAAATTATCTATAGCTCAACTATCCAAAGATAGCCTATATTAACCGTTTCATTTTTTTCTAAGTATTTTGGCATTTTCAACATCCTACATTTATGCTTGATGAATAAATGAATAAGTGAAGGAGCCAATAAACCACAGGATGTCTTCCCATCACAGATGATCTGGTTAAGGAAGTGGAGCTTGGACTCCTTGAGATCCAATTGTGTCTGACGTTATCAGCTGCATACTCCTCAACTTACTGGTGCCTTACCATTCCTTCTGTATGATGACAATAGTTCTGGCACATAAACCTCTGCAGATGTTAGTTACTACCATTCAGTGTGGGAAAAGGCACTCCAAGTAGAGGAACTTGGAATGGAAATTGTTGGGGTGGTTTTGTGTCAACATTTGCATCCCTTTTTCCTCTCAGTTAAAATTTTTCAAAAATAACCAAAAACAACTCAAGAAAGGTAGTGGGATGTTCCAGACAAATGCTGAATGCATGTAATATTGCAGAGGGGTTCATATAATAGATGTATATTAATAAAGGTAATTTCTAGATCTCTTACAGTTTTGAGAGTGCGATTATAGACTTTTGGTTTTACAATCATGTCTTTCTTTTCCTCATTTCCAATGTGTCTCCTCTCATAATTGAGGAATGTCTTCATTCTCCAAGGAATCAAAACATGCTGAAAAACAGAAGTGACCCCAGTGTAGTTAGGCTGGTGACGGCTATGCTCCCAAGATGAATGCTCATGCAGGAAAACTCTATATGAGAAGAAATTTACGTTCTTTTGTTCTGTCCAGTGTGGAAATTCACATGGGGTAAAGGATCCTTGTGTCTAGAAAGAAAGGGTTAAATGTTTTAGAATTAGTTATATCAGGAACACTCAAAACACTACATATATTTTTCTCTATCAAAATTAATGCTCTCCTGTTAGTCTCCTAGGATCTGAATGTCTGTAGTATTAAATAATATAATGAAAATGTTTTAAAATTAAATGAATCCAGAATGATAATGTTTCTCAAGTGTAGCTCTGCAGTTTACAGTATAAAACAGCAAGATGAGACATCTGTATAAATAATTTGTTTCTATTTATTTGCTAATTATAAAATAGTTTTATATTATTGTTTGTCATTTTAAATTTAAATAATGATTTGGAAATCTTATGTGTTTTAGTTGCTTTTGTGTTTTTATTGGCTGAGAATATAGTACATTCTACAGTGTGTACAACTTTACTGATAGTATGCTACAATTTTCTATAAGGAAATTTATAACAGTGCCTAGATCAGTGTTCTCCCAAATAATTATGCATCAAAATTACTAAGGTAGATTCCAAAATGGTTATCAATTTGGAAGTCTTCCCTTCTCTTTTCTCCTCCTGGCAGTACCCCAGGAATCTATGTTACTAATTTCAGAAGGGAAGAAGAAACTCCGTACTATTTATAAAACTTCCCCAGACTGCTTTAATAGCAGCATTGATAGAAGAACATAAATTGGCTTAACAGCTAAAGCTAAATCCTTAAAGCAATTTGCATTCATTCCATCACTTTTTGTTCACACAAATATGTATTAAGAATTTATCAGGCCAGAGTTTCTGCCTGATGTTTCCTGAGCTTTATTTTTCTCATTTATGAAAACAAAAATACCTGTGTTACAGAGTAATTGGGTGAATTAATGACATAAATAACATGCAAAGTGTTTAGCAAAGTAATAGTCAGGAAATATCACCAATTATGCTTATCAACATCAAATGCTATGGTATTTATTGTTAGATTGCTAATTAGAGGTTTACTTGTTTTACTAACCAGTGTAGACTTGCAAATATAACAGTCAGTAATTTGATGTCAAATTTTCTAGTTAGTTAATCTCTCACTAGTTATTACTCACCTAGGTAATTATACTAGCAGACCTATATTGAATCCTTACTATAATCATTTTATTATTTGGAGATTAACAAAATATAGGCCCAAAATAGCTTCAAGAATTATGGTATATCAGATTTTTAAATATTAAAGTAATAAATACTTCGTACCAGGCATTTTTCTGCAAACTTTGTATCTATTAGCTAACAAGGATGCCATGAAATAGAATCTATTTTTATCCCATTTTAAGGATGAAGAACCTGAGCAAGGGGAAGAAAATACCTATGTTACAGAGTAATTGGGTGAATTAATGACATAAATAACATGCAAAGTGTTTAGCAAAGTAATATTTTGCCTGAAGTCATGTGACTAAAAGGTGTTAATGGGAACCTGAACCTAGGCAGCTTGACTCTAGAATAGATTTACTTAATCACAAAATTCATTGTTATCAGGAAATTATTATATAGCCAGAATACTTATGATTACAATTTAATATTTTTCATAAGTGTACAGTATCCTGTTTCCTTTTCATAACAGGGCCTTAATATGTAACATTTTTTTTTCAATTTTCTGCCTTCCCTGAGTAATTTTTGGACACAGGAAGTTACTGTGTCCAAAAATTACTTTATTGGCCTTTCTCGCCTTTATGTTCCCTGTGCCTAGGACAGAGCCTGGTACTTGCTAGGTGTTTTTTAATTAACATTAATATTTGTTTAATAAATTAATGAAATTACTTACTATAAAGAAAAAAATTGAACCAACTTATGTCATTTTAATAACACCTGTTGAATAATATTTATTTCACCTTGATCTCGCTTTCAAACCTTTGTCTAATCTCATTAAAAATGCACATATATTGTCAAGCTAAGATTTTTCTAGTTCATTTTGATACTCATATTCATAGTTTATGTTGGAAAAAAAATCTCAGCATTGTGCTTATTAAACTAACAGAGCTATTGCACATGCATATATTTTTCCAATCCAAATTCCAAAGAATAAGATCCCTGTGCCTATTTTCAACAGCATCTAGCCTTACCCCTAATTTCTTGTGGTTTTGGCTCAGTGATCTGATATTAACTAGATATGATCTTCCTTTTTAATAGTAATTTTAGCTGACAGCAAACTACTAGTATGGTTGTGAGTTATGTCACATTTGCCAACTCCCACCTGTCAAACTATAAAAGATTTTGTTTATCATATTTTATTTTGAAGTTTTAAAGATTCTTTATAAAAAGAATATTTCTCATCAGGAATAAAAATATGTATAATTCCATTCTGAAAGTGCTGTTTAATTATTGTCATGAAATTGTTACCATATGTGCTGAACTCGTCAAAAAGTTTACATTTCCTTGTTATACCTGAGCTTCTTCTCTCTGATCATCCAAAGTTTGCCATGAGGCATATTGAACATCAAGGGATAACATACCCTTACTTAGAAAACTCAGGACACTTGCACCCTGGTTCCTTTTGTCACTCAGTATTCCAGCAAGTAATTGATATCTTTGTTACAAAAAAGGTGATTAAAGAGTGCATGATTTAGAAAACCATTTACCTTTGGGAGGCCGAGGCAGGTGGATCACGAGGTCAAGAGATCGAGACCATCCCGGTCAACATGGTGAAACCCCGTCTCTACGAAAAATACAAAAATTAGCTGGGCATGGTGGTGCATGCCTGTAGTCCCAGCTACTTGGGAGGCTAAGGCAGGAGAATTGCTTGAACCCAGGACGCGGAGGTTGCGGTAAACCGAGATCGCGCCATTGCACTCCAGCCTGGGTAACAAGAGAAAACAACAACAACAACAAAAAAAACATTTACCAAGCGTTGGAAAGGTTAGGTAAAACACTCTGGAGTGAAAAACACAGAGGAACTCCTGACCACTCTTACGTAGCTCTACTGGAATGTGGAGAAGCCTGTGATGTGACTTTAAGATTTAGCCCAATGCAAGTAGGACCATGTTGCAACTAGGATGGAAGGAAATAGGTGAATAAATATCTTGACCTATCTCTCTTGTGGTCTTCGGACATCCCGACGTAGCCTCTCAAACCTAACGTGAAGCCAGAGATCAAGAGAGCTTGGTTTATGCAATTTATAGAGATCAGTCTCTTAGAGTGTAGAATAGAATGAGGAGTGGAGAGAATATCTGGGGGAACAAACATAGAATATCCATCATATCTACTAATAGAGAATTTTAAAATATCACATGGTTTTGGCTCAAGTTCATGGGCCTTATTAGGCTTAAATCTTCCTAATTCCCGTATCTAACAGGGGAAATATTCTTCTAGATATAGAGAAAAATTGAAGTCCATCTTTTACTCTTCCTTCTTTGTTTCCTGTTTAAGCTATGACTAGTTTCTGTAAACGTTTCTTAAAAATGTAAAATAATGCCTCTGTAATGCCAATGTATGCCATTTCTACTGACCATACCTTTCTTCACTTTACCCTCTTATGTCAAATTAATTGCTTTATGATAACAAACTTTTAAGAATCTGGTATCATTAAATCTCCATCTGCTTTGCTCAAGAACCTACCCTGGTTCTCAGCTACTACGAATATCAAATGTAAAATCCTCTGCCTAGGCTTAGAATTTCTACAGCACATCCTCAACACATGTAACCAACAATCTTCATTTCCTAATTATTCCTCCACTTGGATCTTTTGCTTATTCTAATGTGCTCTGCTGCACATATGGATCTAATTTCTGCTTTGGTTGATGTTATTTCCTCCACTTTGAAAGATTATCCCTTGGCCACTATCTTAAAACCCTATCTTCCTCTTAAAATCATTTCCTTTATATACTTTTCCCTAACTAATTAGTCTTCCCTTATGACTCTCTTCTTAAACTTTTACTATGTTTATTTGATTTTTTAAATACTGTCACACTTATTTGTTTTATAATTATGTACCGTGTTATTCTGGTACTGAGAGTAAAGAGTGTTCTTTCTTTCTTTCACACACTTCACTTTACCCGAGATATTTAAAGAAATAATATCTGACACATGGTAGTCTGTCAACATATTACTTTTGAGTTAGATTGGGCCCCTGACTTGTACTTGTTTATTAGTCTGTTGCTTCTTTGGTTAATTTAGAGCATCAATAGAAGAATTAACCAACTCACACAAACAAGCAGTGCATGCTTTTTAATGACTAATTTTTCTCTTAGGTATTTGGCCTAAAGGAATACATTAGGGAGAAGCTCAAAAACTTAGCCTCATGGATGTTCTTTATACATAATATGTTCCTTATAACACAAAAATTATAAACATATTACAGCAGCAGAGAACATAAATGTATGTATACTGAAGCAAGTACTATATAATTCAGCTTTTAAAAAAGATGTAGATTACTACATTTTGCATATAACAATATATGACTTTTAAGTTTTAAAGAAGATAATAAATATCTTTTTACTTTGATTATTGTTTTGTGAAAATTGTTCTGTATGTTTATATACACGTGCATAAATACATAAAATTATGGGAGATTTATATGGTGTTAACATTGGTTATCTGTAGTGGGTAAATTAGAGATTTTTGTTTGTTTACCTGCATTTTCAGCACTATAAACATTGCTAAACACTTTGAAAATAACTATCACATTTAAGACATTTCCTTTAGTTATGAACTTTACAGAATTTCTATACAATGTGATCAAGTTAGCTATTTCAGTTAAATGATTTTATTTTATTTACTGAATGACCTAGTAAATTAACCACAGTAAATGTTTGTCAATTACAGCATATCTTACCCTAAGCCTTGTCTATTGATATTTAAACTACTATTTTTATGTTATAACTTGCTTGAAAAACTTGTCAAAATATAAAATATATATAAAGGAAAATGTTAATAAAAATTTCAGCCAGAAGTAGCTATTTCACATGTACAAAAAAGACAACAGAGGATAGTATTACTTGGAGTTTTAAAATTACCAAATGTGACAGTTTAAGATTTCATGGAGGTAGCGTTTATGCCATAGGGTTGCTTGAATTCAACTTATATTGCATATGTACAATTCAAGATCTTGAGTAGAGCCTGAAGCCATAGAATTAAACAGGAGCCATATAAACACATACAAACACACAGGGGCATCAATGAATATTAAGATGCCATGTTCTAAAACTAAGATAGATCACAAATTCAGTTACTTCACAAAGTCATTTCAGTAAGCAGAATAAATTCTTAATTGAAACAATTGTTTTTACCACATTATGTGGAAACCATATAGATTAAATTTATTTAATAAAAGGTCTTTATTATAATGAGTTTCTTCAAAATATTTAGTAATTTTAAAAAATTACTTCAAAGACAGGTAAACAAAATGAGAAATGGGATCTACAGGCCAGAGAAAACTAGATATGATAAAGAGCAAGAAAATGTACTTCCTGGAGGAGGAGAACAAAGGCAATTCCTCCAACACCTCACCGTGCAAGGCAGGGAGGGAGAGGGATACTTCTAACCTACAATTTTTTGAGTTTCAGTTGGGGAGTGCTATGCTTTATCAATCCGAGCCCAGAAGGAGGGAAATGGCTGAGGACTATCATTTTCTGTGCCAAACTAAATAGGATGAAAATTGAGTAAAATACTACTTCAGCTAAATATTACTAACCATTTTTTAAGCTGGGGAAAGTGGACAATATAATAAGGTGGACAAGAGGATGGGGCTTTGAGTTCAGCACACTTAGTCCTTAATACTGGCTTCATTATGCTAACAGTTCCCATTCACTCAACAATACACATTTTTAGACATTAACTATATCCCAGGCAGAATCCTTGGCATTAGTGATAAATTCGGGAGCAAAACACATATTATTTTTGGTCCCTTACAGTTTAATGGGGAAGATGAACTTTAATCAATTCATTTTTACAAATAACATGATGATATACGATGGTAAATCAGTCCAGGAAAAGTTCAAGAATCTATGCAACATATTTTAGATGTAGCCAGTCTTAAACATGGTATAAAATTACCAGGGAAAGAATGTTGTCATAAGGTAGATGGGAGCATGCTGCCATTTATAGCAGGGTAATTGCTGGTTGATAGAAAGCCATAGAAAGCAAAACAGCTATAAGAACAGAAGCATTAGCTTAGAGACTTGGGTAGAGTCAGACCACCTAGACTTTTTCCCTAAAGCAAATGAAAGCCATAGAAGATTTTTAAGCAGGAAAGTTGCAAGATCATTTATTTCTAAAGACACTCCAGCTGTAATAAGAAAAAAAAAATGGATTGAAAGATCTTAGAATGTTGTGGAGAATTCATTGAAGGGGCATTTGAAAAATTCCAGACAAGAGATAAGAGTTGCTTGAAATTAGAGAGTGGTAGTAGTAGAGACATACAGTAGAGATAATGATTTCAACATTTCTGGCTTTTGCAACTGAATAGAAGAGGGTGTCAGTCACTGAGCTGGGGAATACATAATGAGAGCCAGATTTACTTGCATTTTAATTTGACTAAGTTGAGTTTAAGATGCTTTTGAGATACCCAAATGTAAATGTCAAATAAGCTTTTGAATGTATCTGACACTCAGAGTGTCCTAGGTTAGAAATATTACTCTGATATTCATTGACTTACAGTTGGTTATTGAAGTCAATAGGCATGGATGAGCTAGAGAAAGAGAGTATGAGAGTCAGAAGAGAATAGATCGTTGGATAAATCTTTTTAAAAACTAATGTTTAAAGGTCAATTAGAGTCAGCAAAAGAGATTCAGACAACAGAGAAATGAGGGAAAAACCTACAGAAAACCAAGAAACAAAGGAAAGAAGGTGCTTCAAGGAAAGAGTGGTCAATAGTGATGAATACTACCAGAAAGTCAAGTTCACTGAGAAGTGAGCATTATCATACATGCAGCTTGTGAGAGTCATGTACGTGGAATTATGGGTGCATCAACCAGGCTGCAGTGGATACAGTGAGGAAATAGATTCAGTAGACACAACTATTTGCTAGGCAAGAAAAAAAAAAATAGAATAATAGCTGGAGAGGGAAATCAAAGTAATTTTTTAAATGACATAGACTTTTAAATATATCTCAGCACTGAATGAAATGATCCACTAAAGAGAGAAATTTAAACAGAGAAAAGAGAAGGGATAACTGGGTGCAGTGGCTCACTCCTATAATCCCAGCACTTTGGGAGCTGGGGCACTTTGGATCACCTGAGGTCAGGAGTTAAAGACTAGCCTGGCCAACATGATGAAACCCTGCCTCTACTAAAAATACAAAAATTAGCTGGATGTGGTGACAGGTGCCTGTAATCCCAGCTACTGGGGAGGTTGAGGCAATGGAATTGCTTAACCCAGGAGGCGGAAGTTGCAGTGAGCTGAGAGTGCACCATTACACTCCCACCTGGGCAGCAAGAGTGAAACCCCATCTCAATAAACAAAATAAAAAAGAAAGAAAGAAAGAGACGAGATAATCAAAAGAAGGCTTATCACAACTTTGGCAAAGTCTGGCTTGTTTACAGAGTTATAAAATGGGGAAAATAATACTTACCTTATAAGATTATACTAACAAATAATATGATGTGGGTAGAATGCTTAGTAAAATTTCTGGCACACAGAATGTGTTTAATATATTGGTGCTTAAGATGAACCTAGCAGCTAACATACATATTAGTCCTATACATATTAGATGCTCAAAAAGTATTTCTTTAATCTTAAGTGAATATGATTCTGGCATATAATTTTTGATTATTGGGAATATAAAAGAGTCTGATGCATCTTACTATATACTGGGTTATAGATACACCTTAGATATTCACTGATTATAATGATGATATCTGATGTTTGCTATCTGATGATGTTGATGTTTGTGTATTTGTGTTTACAGGGTACCATTTTTCTGCCTGGAAATAAAGTTTTAGAGCATCCCTGCAATGAAGAGAACCCAGGGAAGTTCCTTTTTGAAGTAGTTCCAGGTAAGATATTTTCCTAGTCTGATTAAATTATTATCCTCCTGTGTTTTTAAAGGTGAAGATAGGTCAGGCAGGTTTCATTCTTTTTGAGCCATGACTAAGAACCTTAATTTGAGGACACAAGTATCAAATTTGGTTAGTGTTGACACACATAATGACTGCAGGTTCATTCATATATTAGTACAAATGAATGCACTCACACACACATACTCTGACCACATAACTATTGGATTTCCCTTTGTCCATGAGACTCCATAGTTGACCAGATGTCATGACACAGTATTTGCTCAGAACTATTGGAGATAAATTTGATTTTACAGTGTTCTTGTGATATGAAATTTGACAAGATGTTATAGGTCAAATGCTTTGCCCAGTGAAGTCACTGACATATTTCCTCACACAGTTACATTTTAAAGGAGATTTTCTTATAAAAAACAAAACAAAACAAAAAACCTCTTAGTACTTAATACTTGTAATACCGACCAAATATTACAGTTCTGTACCTCAGCTTTGCTCTCAGTCAGCCGCTTCCACGTGTTTCTGTGGTAGAGCCGATGACAGCTCTGCCAAGACATCAAATCCTGCAGTTCAACTTCTGAAACATCTGTTAGTTTTTCCTAGTCGTCTGTATTCATTCCTTTTAGTGTACCCGATCTCCACTAAAATCTTTGCCTAACCCAGTAACAATTCCTCCAAGGCCATCATCTACCTCTTTGATCAGTTCTTCAACTTTTCCTTATCCCTCAGTGTAAGAAAAAGGGAAGTAGGAGTCTGGTTTTTATAGTATTGGCTCTGACTGACCCAGTTTATGTAATATTGATATTGATTTGATCACAGTCTAGGGTGGATGTGAATTTATTTGGGTAAGTAATATGGAGTTCTTATCGATAATGCTGCTACAAAGGCAGTCAATAAAATGTCTTTTCCCCGTATTTATAAATGCTGGGAATCTAAAATGGGAAAGCATATTTTTCCTCTCGATGAAAACAGCTGTAGCACTGCGTTCATCTGGCTCATGATGGAATCCATGACTAAATGTTAATTAATGCAGCTGAAGTGCGGAAAGGTTAGTCAGATGCAATGTGTTATTTGTTTCCCTCCAGGGAGAACATATTGTAAGAAACCTGAATCTTATTTGCCTTATTAAATCCTTTTATTCTTACTTCTTAGTGGAATACCCTATATAGAACCAGATTCCAGATGTTGCAAAGTCTTTGAAGTATCAGTAGAGGAAATTTCTTTTCCGATTTATTCTCAAACAATAGCGCATGTTGGCTTTTAAATCAGCATTATATTAAACTGACGGTTGAGTCTGTATCTCCAGTAATGCTAGAGGTCTACTTTTCCATTCAGTCTGCTAGCTGCAAGGAGGTATCATCTTTTGGTGAAGAAGTTCTGAAGTAATATAGATGGATATTTTCAATACTGTTTTAGAAAGAGCCATGTCTTCAAGACCAGGAAGTAATGGATAAAACCTCTCCTCCAACATTGCTATTCTAAATCATCTGTTTCCCATGCAGTGCGTATGACATAATGGCTTTTGATGAGCAAAGCTTAAGAAGTTTAAGATTGTGTAATATGGAATCTGAAGGTTGTCCTTTCAAAAAAAAATTGTAGGAAATTCAAGCTTGCTTCTGTAATTATTCAGATAAACATAGTATGTGAGTAGGTCATTTGAAATGATGCTTCCTGAACTATTAATACAATATGTAGTAGCTACTAAATTAAGTTGTATGATTCTAAGTCATCTTATGGAGTGTGAGTGTTCCAAATGTATCTTTGAAGAAAGAGCTGGAAACACAAAGCACTACGTAGAGAATCAGTGTCTGTGTCATTAATCCTGGCCACTGGGGCTTTATTGGTGGGCCTTTGACATCAGGATGGCATTTCTAGGCAAATGCTTCTGCACTTGTATGATAATGTGGGATCTGAATCAGATTATTTTTATCAATATTTGCAAAATTTGGGTTATTTAGGGATAGCATAACAATTTATCTTTGCAAATGGGAATGAAAAGGTAATTTTTTCAATTTTTTCAACTGTGTAATTGTTTAACATGAGAATTTGGAAAGTTACAACAGAGTGTTTTCATTTGCCAGAATGCACAGGAGGCAGCAAGGTTTGCAGAAATGTGGTTGGTAACGTGTACAGAACCATCTGCAGGCTATGGGCCTACCTGGCAGCAGATCCTCATATGACATATTTAGTCTACATCGGCTTTCTCTTTGCAGAAAAATTTTCTTTGTAATATTGAAGTTTCAGGGGATGTCAGTGTTTATGCCATTTTTCCAGTTCCAAAATGATTCCATTCCATTCTAGAAATTTGAAGTATTAACTTGAAACCCTTAATAAAATTTGGATTTAATTTTAAAAATATATTTGAATTGTCACTCTGGAAAATCTGTCATAAAGATGATGCTTACAGACCCAAGTGTCTGTCTTTACGGATAGCTAAATCAAGCCTAACTATCCAGGGTGTATCACTGAATAGGAGAAGATTACATATTTTAATCTCATCTGCCATAATGGTTTCCAACAAAACTAACAAAAGCCTCTAGCAAACTCTTTGCCATATATTCTAGTGTTATATGCATACATACACGTTTGTGTGTTTGTTACAAATATAGTTTATCCACAAGTGCATTGTGTGTTCTTACAATTTATCCATATGTATCTATATGTATGTAGGAATTTTTTATTTATTTATTTTTATTTTATTTATTTATTTATTTTGAGACAAGAGTCTCACTCTGTCGCCTAGGCTGGAGTGCAGTGACACGATCTCAGCTCACTGCAACTTTTGCCTCCCAGATTCAACTCCTGCCTCAGCCTCCCAAGTAGCTGGGACTAGAGGTGTGTGCCACCACGTCTGGCTAATTTTTTGTGTTTTTAGTGGAGATGGGGTTTCACCATGTTAGCCAGGATGGTCTCAATCTCCTGATCTCGTGATCCGCCCGCCTTGGCCTCCCAAAGTGCTGGGATTACAGGGGTGAGCCACTGTGCCAGGCCAATAAGCAGGAATTTTTATTTTATTTTTGCTTTTGCTTTATGCTGAAATAGCCTATGAAACCAAGGAATAATCATATAAAAATAATAAAACACAAGAATTTTCAACAAAATTGAGAGCCTCAGGTCTTTGTATATTACTTATTTATATTTGTTTATGTGTTATATTTCCATGCATATTTTAGGCTTTTGTAAAAACCTATTTGAAAAAAAAAATCTACTATATTTTAGGGTTAATTTCCTATAGATTCATTAGCCCATGATATGAATTATCTCTCTCAATAACGCCATGAGTTACAGATTTTTTCCTCCAAGTTTTTTTTCTATCTCTGTTTCTTATTCAACGAGATATCAGCCAAATTGGCAAATTTGAAGGCTTCTCTGTCAGACATGCCAAATTTTAGACTTAAGTGAACTTTTATGGCCAAGGGCCAGGCTTTTCAGAAATGTGGTTTAGAAAGAAAGATTGGCAAATCTTTAATGAACAATTCTTGAAAAAAGAGCATGCAGTTGGTCTCTGCTTCTCTAAATGTGTTCTAGTTGAGTTTTCCTTGCAATGTTTTAAAAAATAAATAATAGTGACTGGAATAATGATCCCATAGCTTTCTTAGGAGAGAAGTCTCTCAGAGAGAGAAAAATAAAATGACAAAGTAACAGACAAGATAGAGGCAAAATAAGACAAAGGAGGACTGCATGTATCTCCATATATTTAGAAACCACATCTTTCTTGCTTAATACTGCATACCTAACACCTGGGAATAGCATAGTATAACACATGGTGCTAAACAAATATTTATTGAAGTGCATATATTTACCAGGCTTATGGAGGAATCTCAATCATATGAAACTGCCCCCACTCTGCTATGTTGAACTCCTATTTCCTGTTGCTTAGGACCTTTTTGCCCCTGTTGCAGCAAAGACCTCTTTGTCACTCTAGTGGCTAAAGTAGAGAGAAACTCACATGTTTCCTCTCCTACTTTTCTGCCTGCCTTTCTGATGATGAGACCAAGAGACAGATGGAAGAAGGTAGAGATCTTCCTATACAGATGCTATTGCTAGGGCATAGTCCCTTCACACTGACTGGTCGTTACAAACATTCCTTTCTAAAAGCTGCATCTTTCATGGGTGCATTTGTGGATTTTTCAGTGTCTCTGGAATTAGAAATCCACTCCACGTGCTAGTATTCTCCTGGCATTGGGATGGTCCTGTTGGATGGGATACAGCAAAAGGGCTCAAAGGCCAGCTGCTTGCTTTGTGTTTATTCAGCAACTAGGAGACTCATGTACCCTGGCCTGCAATGTAAGGGAAATGCAGGCTGTTCCACTGTCACTGCCTCCTTTGGCTTGTAATTTTCTCCATGGGTTATCAGCCTCAGTGCCCAGCAAGGTCAGTGGCTTGCCAAGCTTCAGAGGCCATCATGAGTCCCTGACTTGGAGAACTCCTGGGTCATTGTTCTAGCACACATCAACATTTACCAGCAGTACTCTTGTTCTGATGGTTGGGAGAATTTCTAGTCCTCTCACTCAAAAAATAGTGTTTATTTTGAAAACTGCTTTCTCCAAGTATCACTTCCTTTTTTCTAGTATGCCCCTCAAAACAGTCAGGGCCATTTGGGTTCTCGGAAATGCTTTCTCTCAGTAAACCCAGCAGGAAAGTGGCTAGGCACAATTTTCATTGGTCTTTTCAACTTAGAATGTGGAGTTTTAGCCTCTTTGGGGAAGTGGAGGGTGGACCTTAGCTGCAATCCTAGAATAATGGGGATAAAACGTTTTATTTATAACTCTCTATAATCTTAGATTGGAGTCCAGGAACCACTCTGATGGAGAATGACCTTAGGTTGTCATGGGAAAGGTTCTCTGAAGATATTTTTTTCTGTGAGGAAGTGAGGAAAGCAGGATGTAACAGGAACACCTGCCCCACAACACCATAGCGACTGAGGTCTTAGCTGATCCAGTGAAGTCCCCAGAGAGGCTGGGATCCCTCACAATATTGCTTCAAACTGAGGTACTGGGCTTTGTTTCCTGGTGCCAGCTAGTCATTGATTGGGAGGAGAGAAACAGATAACTTAGGTGAGGCTGTTTCCTGCTACATTATAGAACCTTGAGAATCTCTTTGTACCTTTAGCAACCAATATACCAGTCTTTGGGATCTAAATAGAGTATTACAGTATCCATTATAATGTGTAGAACCTTATCAGTTTTTAGACATCTCTATTCCAGGCAATATTCCAGGCTGTTTGCATGCATCCCTTTATTTAATCCTTACTACAACTCTGTGAGGTAGGCAATGTCATTATCTTCATTCTACAAATGACAGAACTGAGGCACAGAGAAGTAATTTGATCGAGGTTAAAAAGCTAACACTAGGCCTGGCACAGTGGCTCATGCCTGTAATCCCCGTAATTTGGGAGGCCAAGGCGGGCAGATCACCTGAGGTTGGGAGTTCAAGACCAGCCTGACCAACATGGAGAAACCCTGTCTCTACTAAAAATACAAAATTAGCCAGGCATGATGGTATATGCCTATAATCCCAGCTACTCAGGAGGCTAAGGCACGAGAATTGCTTGAACTCGGGAGATGGAGGTTGCGGTGAGCCAAAATCACACCACTGCACTCGCGCCTGGGCAACAGGGCAAGACTCTGTCTTAAAATTTAAAAAGCGAACACTAAGTAGTGAGTGTATATTTACATTTGTGTGTTGGGATGGTTTTGTGTGTGTGTGTGTGTATTCCTATGTGTGTGTGTATATATATATGTATTTCTATGTGTGTGTGTAGACAGATATATATATTTCTGTGTGTGTGTATTGTGTGTGTATATATATATATACACATCACTAATTTATAGGTAAAGTTCCAAGAAGTCAAAATAACATTGCATGTATCTTAATTTTTAAAAAAAAAATGAGCTGGAGGCCAGGCCCAGTGGCTCATGCCTGTAATCCCAGCATTTTGGGAGGCCAAGGCAGGCGTGGATCACCTGAGGTCAGGAGTTCAAGACCAGCCTGGCCAACATGGTGAAACCTCAGCTCTACAAAAATACAAAAGTTAGCTGGGCATGATGGCTGGTGCCCATAATCGTAGCTACTTGGGAGGCTGAGGCAGAAGAATCACTTGAACCCGGGAGGTGGAGGTTACAGTGGGCCGAGATAGTGCCATTACACTCCAGCCTGGGTGACAGAGAAAGACTCTGTTTTAAAACAAAAACAAAAACATAAACAAAACAACAACAACAAAAAACCTGGAGCCTATTTTCTGAAATACATGTGAAGTTATTTTTTGAACTGAAATGGATGTACTGGTATCTTTCTATGCTCATTCATTAAGAATGAGAATTTTGGCACTCGACAAGAGAAGACATTTTTATTTTTTAGCAGCTATTTCTAATACGCTATATAATACATATAGGCATTGGATAGAGATACCCACTTACAGTTCTTCTGAAAGCACCTTCTGAGACCACAACAATACTATCATGAAAAAGCAGGGAGAAACATTTTCCAGTAGTGATCTTCCTTCTTAGGAATAAAGGTAACAAAGGTGGATTCTATGTATGAAGTGTTTTCCCATAGACAACTGTTACACTCTGAGATCCAATTCTCTTTCATTGCCAAGCACACATTGCTGAAATTGTTCTCAGTTTCTTCACAAACTCACTGCACATACTGGCCAAGTTATCACTCACTGTCCCACCACCAACCAACACACCTGATATTAATCATATGCTGGGACTCAGTCCACCAACAAAGCAAAGATTCATCATGGGTTTCAAGGGCAATTGTCAATATTCTAGACCCTAAAAACTCCACCTGACCCAGTGTCTAAAATGAATAATAACTAAAACTAGGAGGTGTTCTTTCCTCTTCCTTTCTCCAGGGAAAGAAAAGACGTGGGGATGAGGAATGAAAGAGTAGCTATGAAAAAAATTAGACAAATTTTGAAGGGCAATCTAAAGTGATTTTTGTCTGCCTGGAAACAAAACCAGGCCCTTCAAAAAAAAAAAAAAAAGCATTATTTATCCTACCTTTAGCCACAACTATACTAATTATTTCCAATATCCTCAGACAATTACATATTACTTTTATACATTTCAAATTTTTAAAATGTTTCCTTTTGAATTATTTTTCCAGAAGGATCAATTTTTTAAAATGTTTCCTTTTGAATTATTTTTCCAGAAGGATTTCTTAGGAGATAGAGGAAAAATTAGAGGGCATGGGTGCTGAAAAGATCTAATAAAGGTATTGTTCATTTTGCCAAAAAAAAAAAAAAAAAAGCAAATACCTTCCAAAATTGTACACACTTTTGAGGACTTCAGAGATTCCCTAAAACGTAATCATTGACTGTAGCTTAAGAATAATAGTTGATATTGGGGACCAAAGACTATTATCTCTATCAAGTGCCCTCACTCTTTATCTCTATTTTAGCTAATGTGTCTATGTTCCTATGCATTTATCTATTTTATCTATGTAGATGTATGCATAAATTGTTATTTGTAATTATCTGGTGTATCAATCATTTTTAGACTTTTACCTCTCTGATTCAGTTGTTCTTTCTCCTGTTCCTATGATTGTGTAACTCCACAGACCTATTTTGCACATTTACAAAAAAACTTTCCTGGATAGAACATTTCATGGGTCTGGAGGCTGTAAAATTTTTAATTTAGTAAAACTTCAACCTACTTAGATGGTTATTGCAGCTGTGTTATGTAATAGGCCAACTGAGAAATAAATAGTTATGAGAGAGATTCATGGGTGTCTCTGGGAAAGAAAAAAGTTTGGCCAGTTTTTTAGTTTTTGGGACCATAATGTAACAACAGCAATAAAAGTTTACCATACATGTCTGCATTTGTGACTCCTTATGGGTTGAATAAATAATGTCATTGGCTACATTAACTTGCTGTCATTTGAAAATGTAAGCCAATATTTGGTATGTATTTCATATGAAAATGTAAGGATATTTTATAGAGTTTTAGCATGAGGTGTAGTCATTTTCTTGATCACCAGTTCAATATGCTGCTTAGGCATTTAATTTTACAACACTTTCTTTATCTTAACTTTTTTTCCTTTTTGTGTTAGTTCTGTAAGGTAAAATTTATGCAATTATATTTGTTACCCCAAAGCAGCTGTGACAATCTCTTTTTCTGTCTGCCTAAGTCTGTAGGCAGCCCTGAAGCTTGATTTTTTTTTTTTTTGCTTAGTTTTAATATGTGCAAATCATTTAGAGAATGTGAGTAGGAGTTGCTTATGGTATGAAAACATAATTCTATATACACAAGTAGCTCTAAACATGAACTAAATAAATGCATTGGTAAAAACAGCATGTATTAACTACTATGTATTCTTTCACTTAAAAGTTTTTGAGATTTTTGTTTCAGAATTCCCTTCCTACTTAAAATACATTAAAATGTGCACTTGAAAGAAGCTATTGCATGGTAAAAAGAACATTTTTAAAATGTTTTTAATCCTTTGAAATTCTAGCTAGTGTCATTTCAAACAACAGACATTTGGGGCATTTACGAACTGATGGACACTGTGATCCTATGATCCTCTCCTGCGAAATGTCCCTATGAGGAGTGTTGGTAGACATGTTGATCCAGTCACCATCACTATTTACTAGATCAGGGGCCAGCAAACCTTTTCTGGAAAGATCCAGAGAGTAAATATTTTAGGCTTTTGTGATCATAAGGTTTTCACTACAATCGCTCAACTCTGCTATGGTAGCATAAACAAATGGATGTGGCTGTATGTCAATAAAATTTATTTATGCACACTGAAATATGAATTTTATATACTTCTAAAATATCAGGAAATATTATTATTCTTTTTATTTTTTCCAACCACTTAAAAATGCAAAAAGTAGACGGTGAACCAGATTTGGTCCATGGGCATAGTTTGCTAACCACTGGGCTGGATAAAAAAAGCAAACCTATGAAAAGGAAGCTGAAATACTGATATAAATCACTAATCCCCACTGGTGCCACCAGAGCCAGAATTAGAACTCTGAGACAGCCTGTCTCCCCAGGCCATGGCATTACCCATTGCCTCAAAATCATGATTCAGGAACTATTTGCCAACATTTTTATTTAGAAGTTCCGTCTCTGAATAATATCTATTCTTTAAATCACATTGAACTTTAAAAGTGTTAGTGACTAAACTGAAATCTTCTCTTTTAAACACTGTCTTAGTTCATTTGGAATTCTAGATTTTGACCATAACTGAAGCCTCTTATGTGACTTTATGAATACCACTAATAGGAGATTGATGTCCCTAGCATGAAAAACATTTTCCATATTTTGTCCAGTCCACACAAGTTCAGGGAGCTATATACAAATATTCTGAGACGGAAGCAACTCTTGCAAGATCAAATAAGTTCGAAGTGTCTTCTAGGCTGTCCTTTATATGATGTACATTTGCTGTTTTGTTTTGTTTTTTGAGACAGGGTCTCACTCTGTCACCCAGGCTGGAGTACAGTGGTGCAATCACGGCTCACGGTAGCCTCAACCTCCTGGGCTCAAGTGATCCTCCTGCCTCAGCCTCCTGAGTAGTAGCCGGGACCACAGGCTCATACCACCATGCTTAGCTAATTTTTTTGTTTTTGTAGAGACAAGGTTTCACTATGTTACCCAGGCTGTTCTCAAATTCCTGAGTGAGGCAATCCTCCTGCCTCAGCCTCCCAAAGTGCTGTGATTATAGGCAGGAGCCACCACACCCAGCTTGCGTTAGTATCTTAAAGCTCTAAGTAACTCAGAGAAAATAACAATACATTAATTGTGAGTAAAACAAAAAAAAATTAAGCTTATCTTCTTACAGGGGTAGTTTATTTCTCCTACCACTCAAATATTAACATCTCCCTACCCCTAAACTGCACCAGTTTTCCTTTAGCATCAGTATGAGAAATGCTCCCATAATATTCATATTTAATATTTACTGAAATATGTGTCAGGCCCTGTACTGATATATGTCAGGCTTTATATACAATGACTCATTTAATATAACTGCACAGAGAGAAAGAGAGGCTAGGCATGCATATATATATATATATATATTCACATAACTCCATTTGTGCTAGATATTACTGTCCTTATTGGTAAAATAGTGGTACAAATTTACATTTTTTATAAGTGCTAAAACCAGGCTTCACACCCATCTGAGCCAACAAAACCACCACATGCTACAGCCTTCTTATACCAATGGAATATGGATAGGTTTATTAACTACACTCCTCTGAGGCCAAATATCTAAGAATTAAGATAAATAAGGACAACAAGAAGAAATGGGGTTATGGGTTTAAGAGTCAGTATACTCTGCATTTCGTTCAGTTCTTGCCTTGTCTGTGTTCTCTTCCTTCCTTATTAGATTGGAAGCTCTTGAGAAGAGAAACAGCTTCTATCCCTAATGCCTAGCAGAGTGCTGTCATATAGTGTATGTTTAATGCACGTTTGTTGAATTGATGAATAAATGAGACTGCAGTTTTATCACTGATGGACTGATCATATTGGATTAGTCAAAATTAGAGCTGTCTGGATCTAGGTTATTTAACTTACTGGCCTTTTTCCTAGTGCCTCATGAGACTGGATTCTAGAGAAGTTCATTAACTTCTCAGACTCTACACTATTTAAAAAGTAGACAATATTATAACTAGATAGGAGGAAAAAGTTCTATTGTTCTATGCCACTGTAGGGTGACTATAGTTCACAATAATATATTATAGTGTCAAATAACTAGATGGAGGATATTGAATGTTCCAACCACAAAGAAATGATAAACGTTTGAGATGGTGGATATGCAAATGAGCCTGATTACCCACTATATATTATATGTATTCCACAATACTAAGTACCCCATAAATATGTACAATTATTATGTGTCAATTTTTTAATAATAGAAAATACTCTCCTCTTTCTTGATCCTTCATTAATATACCAATAGTGTCTTTTATTACTTTGAAAACAGAAGCTATTTATAAGGAAGTTATCTGCTGAAATAAATGTGATCTTTCCCATTATTCTTTGTGGCATGGTTTTGATTATGCATTCTCAGGCTGTTTGTGTTCACCTGCTTCTTTTATCCCATAATTGAAAAAGGCTTTGCAACCTAATCAAGCTATGAAAATAGCAAAGTACTAAACAAATGTCGGCTGCTGTTATTACAAATAGAAGTTGTCCAGCAGTTCTTTGTCTGTGGTAGGGCTTCTTTGAGCCACAGAAAGAGTGTGTTTGGGTGAGTCAATGACCAGTGGAGAGAACAACCAATAGGTCAGAAACAATGTCGGAATGAGAAAGTGGAATCATACTTCACAGGAAAAGGAATAGATGAGGAAAATGAAAATGAGTGTGCAGCAAAACGGCTGCTGATAATTAAGAGTGAGAGATAAGCTTGTAGCCAGGAAAGCACTGGCATATCACTGAGACCTGTGCCAACTCTCAGGGAACCAAGGAATGCTTTTGCTTTTGTTTTCTTTTTTAACAGAAAACTGAGATGAAGTGGTCCTGAATATTTCAAAAGATAAAACCCCAAGGACCATCTGCAGCCCAATAATGCATCCCTGAGACTGTCAGATTTCCTGGCTTTAAACTGGACATTACCTTTATTTGCCTATTCATTTATGGGTTCATTAGCCCATGCTATTCAAATGCTTGTATTTCAAACATAGGATTGATAAACAAAAATTCAAACTTCTATATTAAATTCAAATTGCATCAACCAGCTATGGATGTTATAGGCTTCACTGATTCTGTAGGATAGTCACTAGACTGTTAATATGAAGGGGCACTGGTTTAAGGATCCTCTGGTCCTATATAGAAAGTTTTTCTATGAGCTTCTGCTGGATTAGCACTGTTTTTAAAATAACATTTTCTGTGCCTTTCACAAGAAAGGGGAGTGTGTAGAAAGAAGCTTTAGTGTGTTTATTGGCTTTCTAGGGCTCCTGTAACAAGTACTACAAACTGGGTAGTATAGCAACAGAAATGTATTTTCTCAGAATTCTGGAGGCTAGAAGTTCAAGATCAAGGTGTCAGTCAGGTTGGTTTCTTCTGAGGCCTTTCTCCTTGGCTCATCTTCTTCTCCCTGTGTCTTTACACAGTCTTCCCTTCGTGCCCTCTGTGTCCTAATCTCTTCTTCTTATAAGGACATCAGTTATATAGGATTAGGGCCACTGTCATGACCTCATTTTACGTTAATTACCTCTTTCAAGACCCTGTCTCCAAATGGGGTCACATTCTGAGGTACTAGGGGTTTGGACTTCCTAGTATGTATTTCGAGAAAACACAAATAAGCCCATATCAAAATAAAAAGGGAAATGAGACTAAACTGTTCTTCTAGAGGCTTTTCTATTTTAGAAGGCAAACCTTCCCTCATGTTTGTGACTGACTGCTTGAGCTCCATCCTACTCCTCAAAGAAAGAAGCAGAAATCAGACTTTGCTATTTGTTCACCACACTGTAATCCAAACTCTGCTTACTCCTTCCAGAAATATTTAAAAAGTGGAGTGATTTAGCAACCAAAGCATTAACTAAAATCACAGAAAATAAAAATGAGAGCTGCCCAGGGAAAGAACAAATACTGTGTATCTATCTATTCTCCTGAAAATTGACCTTGGATTTAAAATTCTCCTTAATTTTACTCTTAGCTTTTTGTTTTGTTTTTATCACTTTGCCCAAAGGAAATAGATTGGACATGTAGGCTTAGTGCTATTGTTATTATCCTTATTTGTTTATTTTTTCTCTTTTTAAGTGATGGCTAATTTTATTTGAGGACAAACTTCTCTCTAAAAGTGGTACACTAATGCTTCAAATATTACTGTTATGCATCTAGTCGGAGGCAGAAAGCCAAAGGGAGCACTTGATACATCTTAACCAGTTGCCCAAACCTTCTGTAGTGAATTACCAACTTGTCATTTAGGATATACAGGAACAAGGGGTGTCAAGTCGGGCTATTAAGGCTTCTGGAAAACAATTAGTACAGGGACATGACATAATTCAAGGATCTTTTTTCAAGGATCTTTTTTTTTTTTTTTTTTTTTAGCAACAATCACATTGTCCTTCTCATGACTCATTATTTCTGATGTGTCACTTGCTTACCAGAATCACAGTGGAGATAATGACAGAACTGTGCTTGGGGGCTATTTCGCTCTAATCTCTGGGCTGTGATTTGTCATAATGGGCTCTTTGATTGAAAGCCAAGTAAGTCATTCCACTTTGGATATAACTGATGCGAATCCATTGTTATTTAAGTAATTGGTTTATTTTGTATTTTATTTTTTATCATCCTCTCTCCCACACATAGCCTTACTGCCTACTTAATTTAATGGATATTCCCCCAATTTTCTAGTAATAAGTATACAAAATTACTTATATATGTTATTACATAGCAACTGTCCCTTTTCCTTCCTAAATCCAGTTCTTCATCTATCTTTGAATTCCTTCCACTCTCACCTTTTCAGGAACCATAATCTATTGATTGCACTGTTTTTATCTTGTTATGTAACTTTGGCTCCTATACTGTATTCTCATAGGATTACAGGTGTGAGTATATTAATATTTTTATTTTAAAACAAATTAATCTCATGCATACTAAAGTTTTAAAAATATGAGCATATAATCATGCTATTAGTTCTCTGAGTTAAAAAAAAAATCATCTCTTAACCACACTTCTCCCATCATGCAGCACCTCACTCTTTTTTTTGCGACAAAACTATACCACACTCTTTCCAATTTTTATCTTTGTTCAAATCAACTTTTGTCCCCTCATTCCACCAGATTTTTTCTTACAAATGACATTGATGGCAACTGATTTTTCTTTATCCATTGATTACGTTTTAATCCTCATAATCATTGCCTAATCAGAATCATTTGACCCAGTTGATTACTCCTTCTTTCTGGATACATATTCTTCATTTGGCCCTTAGGACACTAACTTTCCTAGTTTTCATCCTACTCTATTGTCCCTGTCTCTTAGTCACCATTACTTGTTTCTCTTCTTCTCCCTTACCTCGTCATGACAGAGCACCTTGGAGTGTCTTTGTCCTCTTTGTCCTGGATCACTGCAATATTCTACTAGCTTGTCTTCAGACTCTACTCTTCCCTTGCTCTATTCTCTCCCAAGTACTGTAGCCAGAGTGATATTTTTAATAGACTTAACTTTTTAGAGCAGTTTTAGGTTTATAAAATATTACATTAAAAAATAGAGCTTTCATATACAGTGATATTTTTGATATTAAAATCTGATCAAGTCACCTCCTATTTAAAAAAAAAAAAATCTATCACAGCCTTCAGGGCTATAGTCCATAACTATCCCCGATGTATTTTCTTTTTCTCTCTTGCTCTCTGAACTCTACCACATTGACTTCCTTCGAGTTTTTCAAATGTGCAATGCATCATGCTAGCCACAGGCCTTTATATATTCTGTTCCCTCTTTGTAGAATGGCTCCTCTCCATCATTCCAAGATTCATAAGATAACTCCTACTCATCTCTTAAATGGTACCTCAATTGTTACTTCTTTAGGGAAACTTGATCCTACCTCCCAAGATATCTTAACCCTCTTTGAAGGCCCATGATCTGTACTTCTTGCCATTTTTCTCATATAAATAATGTCTGACTCTCACTCAAGAATGTAAGTTCCATGAGAACTAGAACTTTGTTTTGCTCATCATCTTATTTCCAGCTTACATCAAACTGCCTGACACATCACAACCATTTATAAATATTTATTGAACAAAAGAAGGAAGGAGAAAGGAAGAAAGGCAGGCAGGCACAGGAAGTTGGTGTAATGTAGAAATGGGTAGCTTCTGGGGTTACCAATCGGGATCCCTGAGTACTACACTGATTCTGTGATTCAGTTCAAACTCAAAGTCTGGTTAAGTTAATCAACATTTAGTAAGAATCAGCAATGAGCCAGATATTATGTGCCAAATTATTATTTTTTTTTTCAAACCACCAGACACATGAAAGTTTTTAGTTTATTAAGCTTCTCGTGAAAAATCCACAACGGCCATAGATAACATCATTGCAGCACCGTTACTTCTTCGGCTTTTTGCCAGCGTCAACGTCAGCCTTTGCAGTGCCCCTGATTTTCTTCATTCTGTTCTTGCATTCCTTTCGTTGCTTTCTTGAGGTCTTTTTCTTCTCACGCAAGCCATGTCTTGCAGGTCTATGCTTGGGTTCATTTTTCTTTGCATAATCCAGGGAATCATAAATCATGCCAAAGCCAGTTGTCTTGCCACCACCAAAATGAGTTCTGAATCCAAATATAAAAATGACATCCGGTGTGGTCTTGTACATTTTGCCTAGTTTATCCCGAATTTCTGTCTTAGGCACTGTTGCCTTCCTGGGGTGAAGGACATCAATGACCATTTGTTTCCTCTGAAGCCGTCGGTTGGTCATGAGCTTTCTAGTGCGGATAGTTACTGTCGTTCATGATGGCGGCCTATCCTTACACAGCCAGGAAGGAAAAGCCCAAATTCTTATTTTTGAGAAACTATTGTTTATCATCCCAATAAACATCACTTAGAGTTCCATTGAATTCTCTAGGAAACACCAATCAAGTCCTTTTTTGAAGCAATTGAGCACTTAACAAAACTAGTAAGTAGGTAGAGGATAAGAGACTTTTTTTCCTGCTGTATCTCTTAGGCAATTCCTCTAATTCCTGTGGCATCCACTTCCTTAACAGTTAAGTTGATGTTATACTGTGGAACTAACAGACGAGACAATGTATGTGAATGTAAACTAGTGTTAACCAAATGAGGATGGTGATTTGTATAAATTAGGATAAATTATCCCACTAGTCTACCATCGTGTGTCT
Organism: Sapajus apella; assembly: GCF_009761245.1. Lineage (NCBI taxonomy): Eukaryota > Metazoa > Chordata > Mammalia > Primates > Cebidae > Sapajus > Sapajus apella. The sequence continues at coordinate 12,049,127 of NW_022436985.1, read as the reverse complement.
AACTTGTCCTAAACTTACCTTCTTTAATGACACCTCATTATTTCTAATGTGTTTTAATCCAATGATAAGTTTTAATAACATCTTGTCTGTCGTCTTTCCCCTCATGGATGTGTAAAAATCAATTGATGTGAAGGTACTCAGCAGAAAAAGAATGAGATGATCTGTGTGCTGGTGAAAAAAAATATTTTTTTTTCATGACAGCATACCCTTCCTTCTCTAAATGCCCAGACCTGAGTCATAAGTGACCCCTCTCCCCAGTGAAAGTGAACTGGTACTCAGATGTAAAATTCACCCATTCTGCTCAGCCCTTTGTTAACCTGTAGACTCTACTGGATTTGATTTCTGCTTCCTTTGAGATGAATATCTCCTGTATCTCCTGGAAGTAAGCGTGCCATTTCATTAGCAGTCTGAAACACAAAGCCTCAGAGCCATTACCATACTACTTATGGGGTGACTCCTAATGGAACTAATTGTACATGGGAAACTATAGGCAGCACACTGGCTGTGGGCTCAGTCTAATGGTCACTGACTAAATTACACAGAAGGAGCCAAGCACGAATGGCTCAGTATGTTAATCACGGCAGAAAATACAGTCTCCATGCAAAGTGCAATACTGCCATGTTCTTGCTGCTCAAAATAATTGGGAGCAGCAAGGAGATGATAATATTGCACTTTTTCAACTATTTGAACACTGGAGCTGTTACATGTGCTCACTTTCATGACATTTGCAAATTCACTCTCTCATTCAGTTCACTTATTTGAAAATATGAAAAAGCATAGAATCCTAACACCAACCATGTATAAATTGTATTGAAAGGATAAGTGTAAAGGGTCTACAGTGAAAGGAAGGAAGATGGCTCATACTTCGCAGCATTCCTCTTAGCTCTCTTTCCACTCTTCCATATTCTCTTCGATTATATTAGTATTAACTTTTCTTGATTTTGTCAGTATAAGTAGGAATACTACTGCCGTTCCTAGTGTGCTTGGTTTATGTTGGGTGGAGTGCAGTAGTACGAACTTGGCTCACTGCAACCTCTGCCTCCTGGGTTCAAGTGATTCTCATGCCTCAGCCTCCCAAGTAGCTAGGATTAAATGTTCCTGCCACCATGCCCAGCTAATTTTTGTATTTTTAGTGGAGATGGAATTTCATCATGTTGACCACGCTGGTCTCAAACTCCTGACCTCAGGTGATCCACCTTCCTCAGCCTCCCAAAGTGCAGCTATCTTTTTTATTATTGCCACCCTAGTGGGTAGGAAGTGGTATCTCACTGTGGTTTATTTGCATTTCCCTAATCCAAATTAAAATCAACTATCTTTTCATGTGCTTTTGACCATTTGCATATATCTCCTTTGGAGAAATGTCTTTTCAAAATCTTTGGCCTATTTTTCATTTTTCTTTTATTGTCAGGTTATAAGAGTTCTTTATATATTCTTGGTACAAACCTCTTGTCATATATAAAACCTACAAATGTTTTTTCCTGTCCCATGAGTTGTTCTTTTACTTTACCGACAGTGTCCTTGAACCACAGAAGTTTTTAATTTTGATGAAATCCAATTTATCTCTTGTGTCTTTGATCACATTCTGTCATGTCTAAGCAGGCTTTGCCTAAATCAAGATCATGAAGGTTTATCCTCATGTTTTTTTTAAGAGTTTTATAATTTAGCTCTTACATTTATGTCTATTATTCACCTTGAGTTAACTTTTTGTGTACAGCATAAGAAGGGAATCCAACTTCATTTTTTGCATGTGGAATGTCTAGCTTTTCCAGGATCATATGTTCAACACAGTATTTTTTTCCCATTGGATTGTCTTGGTATCATTTTAATTTTTAAAATTATGAGTTTTTCTCCCTCTGGTTGAGTCAGCTGCAGATGGCATAAGACCAGGCATGTTTCTTAAAAGTCTCATTCTTTAATTTTCAGTAATTCTCTTGTCTGCCACCTGCTGTCTTTTTAAGCCGGAGGGAGGATCCCCAAGCTCTAGTCTGAGAACACCATGGATTGCCTTTTGTTGTTATTAAAGCCTTGAAAAGAAAAAGAAGCATTTAGAGACCATGCCACACCTGACTCCTCTGTTGACTGAGTTTCTTGCCGTGGCCTTGCCCCTTTTTTATTTCTGGGCCAAGAGGACCACCCAGCTCTCTTCTTGCTTGCCTCCCTGTCTCCTGCCTCCCTAGTGCACTAGGCCTTTGTAATTTGAGTCTACTCAGACCTCTTCTATGCATTTCCGTTTTCAAGTGGTCAACATGAGTTTAGCTGAATGAAAAGCTTAGGACTTGCCGTAAGTCAGGGCATTATCCTTGCATCCTCTCTCCCTTTCTCACACCTGATATCCAGTCATCAACCAGTGGGACTGATTCTGCTTCCAAAATATATCTCTACTTTGTTTTATCTCCTGTTTCTTCATTCTCATGTATACCACATGATCTTTCTGTTAGATTTCTGCACTTAATTCTTCTAGAGTCCATTTTTCTCCAACAGAAAGATCATCTTAAAGTACGCTAACTGGCTGTGTAAAGCCTTCAACAGCTTCCCATCACACTCTCCATATCATGAATACTCCACATTCAGTCTTATAGCCTGCAGGATCCCATCCCCCATTGCCCCTTGCTCCCATGATGCAGCCACACAGCTTGCCACATAGCTCAGGAATGTCTGAAGATTTTTCACATCAAAGGCCTTTCATGCATGTTGGATATCCTCCTTATGGAGTCCATGCCTTTGGTTTTTTTTGTTTTGTTTAGTTTTTTTGGTCTGTTTCTTATCATTCAAATCTTTAGTTAAATGCATTCTTCTCAGAGGAGAACTTCTACTGAAAGTACTTACCTCCGATCTGGGATATTCTTTTTTTTTTTTTTTTTTTTTTTCTGGTTGAGGGGAGGGATGACAGAGTCTTGCTCTCTCACCCAGGCCGAAGTAGTGCAGTCATCTTGGCTCACTGCCACCTCCACCTCCCAGGTTCAGGCAATTCTCCTGTCTTACCCTCTGGAATAGCTGGGATTACAGTGCATGCCACCATGCCCTGATAATTTTTGTGTTTTGGGTAGAGACAGGGTTGTATCATGTTGGCCAGGCTGCTCTCAAACTCCTGACCTCAAGTGATCCGCCTGCCATGGCCTCTCAAAGTGCTGGGATTACAGGAGTGAGCCACTCCGCCCAGCCGATATTCTTTATTAGTCGTCTTTTTCATACCTATCACAGAACTTTCTATTTTGGATTTAATAGTTTAACTGCCTTTTATCTGTTTTATTTACCATCATATACTGTGTGCTTGTTTGTGGTTAGACTCAATAAAAAAATAATGAAATGTGATGACTATTTCTCATCATCTCTCTTTTCGTCCTTCTTTCCTTCGTGTGAGTGAAAGATGATGTCATTCTTTGCATGTTTTTGTAACCTATGGCCTATTCTACCATGAGACAAGCTCCTACCTCACTTGCTATCCTCCTTAGTTCAGAGATTATTTAACAATACACTGTTATCTTATAGATGTATGTCAATAGTCCCATACTATCCCAGAAACACGGATTCCCTATGCATAAAAGAGCAGTAATGAAAGCTAACTTTTTTGAGTATTCATTCTGTTCATTATCATATTCTTTAATTTAACAGTGCTTGTGTTCTATAATTTTATTTAACAATGCTATGAGTTAAGGACTAGTATTCCTTCATTTTACAAAGAAATTGAAGTTTCATGTCAAGATAACTTGCCCTAAGTTACCAGCCAGTGAAATAGCAATTGCAGGGTCCCTTTCACATAACCATTTTGCTGTTCTTTCAGAAAAATCTTAAACCAAGCACTCGCAGGAGGTTTTCCCCTCTTCGGCACCAGAGAGGTGGATATTTGTTTCCCATTAGGCACAAGAGGAAAGAAAAAGACAACAGAAAACAATACTAAGATCATACTAGAGAAAGGGCTAGAGTGGCGTTTGCTGTTAGGAAAGTGACAGGATCATCTTAGAGACTCTCTATGGTGCTATCTTATTAAATTACCCAGAAATACAGAAAAGGGAGATTAAAAAAAAATGAATGGGGTTTTTGTTTTCATTTTTAGAAATATCTCTGAACGCAAATAGTTTCACAGCAATGTTGTTATATGTGTTAAACATCTAGCTCTCTGAGTATGACTTCTGCATTTTTATTTTTTCTTAGATTCAGTTTTGTTCACTTGGGCATGTGTCTGGCTTGGGGATAGGTAGGAATGCCAAATAGCTGGTAGATGATGGCGACTGTGATAAGCAGCAGAACTCACTGCCTCAGTTACATGGATGTGGGCCATTTTCTTTCCCTGAAGTTGGAGAGAGGGCAATAATGTTGAAACTGGCTGGAAGTTGAGAAAAAAACTGAATTTGTTTCAGGGCCTAGTGATATTTTAGTGCGTAATTTTAAAAAAATCACAGCTCCATTCCATGAATATAGGAGAAGAAAAAGATTATTGAGAATATATATAGAATATATATTGAGAATATATATATATATATATTTTTTTTTTGCAGGCACTGGTGCTTTTTCTTCATGTTTTATGTTGTAGCTGTGTGTTACTAGAGCAGCTGACACCGTTCTTTGTGGTCTGATTGTGTAGTTCAAAGACCAAAACCAAATAAAAAGATCTACTCTTTAAAAACTCTCTTTCCCAATGAGGGGATTACGGAAAAAGTGACAGTGATTAAAAGTCTATGCTCTATTTGCCAGAGTGGGGGAGGGAGCGGAAAAGGCGAGCGGACTGGGATAGACCAACCACGAAGGGGCTGGAACATTCACCCAGGCCAATTGCCATGTGACTTGTAGAAGATCTGTGGGGAAGACACCATCTGCCACTGTTTGGCAGGATTTGGCCGCCAGGGCACAGAGTGGGCAATTGTCCCCAATCTTGGAGGCAGAAGCTGGCAGCTGGCCGAATGTCTGCTTTCTCCTAGAAGAGATAGGCAGTCGCTGAGCTGAGATATTAATGATGTCTCTCTCTTATCATGCAACATGGAGAGCAGGAGAAAATGAGGGAGGACAGAAGAGAGGAGAAGGAGGAAGAAGATAAGAAAAAGGAGTACTAATTAACTCAGCCTGTCTATCCAGCTAAGCTTGAGCTTGATTTTTCTCACTAGTTGAATGGAACATGCAACCTGCATTTCTTAATAACAGAATTACCAAATCACTATTTAAGTGTTTGAAAAAAAAAAGTGCGTGTGTAGATGTATAGATATGTGTAGATGTATAGATTGATATAGATATATATTGAATTGGTTAATTGAATGTCTGTATCAGGTAAGAAGGTGTTAGGTCAATTTTCACAATAATTCCATTAAAATAGGTTTTTGATTAAGTCCAATTTACAGATGTGGAAACTGAGGTTTGTGACAAGTTTCAGTCCCTGATTTTTGTGACTCCAAAGCATGTACTCTTATCTAATGTTTATATATTCTCTATTATGAATTGTTTTCAAGTTTTTAAAATATCACTAGCTAGTCTGTATGTTTCTTGGGAGGCAAAAACAATGTCTTAAATTAATTTTGTTATATTTTAGTGCTATTTTGCACATAGATTATAAGCAACAGATAATTTCTATAATCTTCAATATGTAGATTAAACTTGTTAAAATGTAGATATTTTGAAATTTCACAGAGGACACCTAAATTATGTAAAATGTTATAAACCTCATGGTTTTCAGAGGACCTGGAGATGGGAGTTCTGAAAAAATGTTGCTTTTATTCAGTTTTAGTGCATTATCAGGGATTCCAAATCTCAGTTAAAATGAGAATCTGAATCTCTAGGCAATGATGAATGTTTTCGAAATTCAGATTCACCAGAAAGAAATTGAAAGCAAAAAGAAGAGAGTGTTTTTAAATTATCATACAATTCAGCTTAAAAAAAATCATGGTACTTAAGTGGAGCTAGAGCACATCATTGCCTTTCAGAAGACATTTAGGAGAATAAAAGAGGTCTGGGACCTTGGAGATGAAACTGAGAGAATGACAAGCATTTGAAAGAGCCAATGAGGGGCCATGTGTGATGACTCACTTGTGTAATCCCAGCATTTTGGGAGGCCAAGGCGAGATTTCATCTCTTAAAAAAAAAAAAAAAAAAATAGCCAGGCATGTTAGTCCCAGCTACTTGGGAGGCTGAGGCAGGAGGATCACTTGAGTCCAGAAGGCTGAGCCAGCAGTGAGCCATGATTGCACCACTGTACTCTAACCTAGGTATCCTGTCTCAAAAAAAAAAAAAAAAAAAAAAAGCCATGAAACAAAACCCACAGAGAAGAGAAGCAGAACTGTTGTACTGGAGTAATAGTTCTCAAATCTTGTTTGTTTTTCTCTTTTGTGGCAAGACACACAGGCCAAATAAGACTGACTGCAAGTTAGCCCAAGAGTGCACTGACTATAATGTCATCCTGGCTCCCTCGTTCAAGGGAACACATCAAAACTTAAGTGAAAATAACCTTAAATCAACTTTAATTATAAATAAACAAATCCCTTACAAATGGCATTACTTTATCATTAATTAGCAACTACTAGCTTGTAGCATATAACACAGCAGTATGATATCAAGACTGAAAATTAATTATTTAATTCCTGGTATCTTTTCAAGTTCTCAAATCCCAAGATTTGCCTACGGTTGCCACTAAGAGCTACTGAATAGTTGTCTTGTAGGTGATTTTCATTCTCCATATTAAAATTAAAAAAATTAAATAAAAAAAAACTTTTTAAGGAATTCATCCATTTGTAGATGCATCTGTTTCTAGTGGTTCCGGTGTGTTTGTTTTGATGATCACATATGAATTCAGCTTTGTCCAAATATTTATAGGAAAAACATAAAACCATTTTCTACTTGAAAAGTGCTTTTCATTTCGTAAGACCCCAGAGTACTTTACTTGTAATACCGTAATTCAAACATGTTTGGCATTAAGCTTCAATCCTGGAAAGGCAGGGGGTCTGGCTTATGTTCCTTGGAATAGTTATTTGCTTGATTTTTAATCCCATGGTCCCTGAATCTGTGAATTTTTAGGATTCTATTTTTAATCTCAGTCACATACTCTATATAGAAAGCTATAAGGCCCAAGCCAAAAAAAAATAAGTGAATAGAATTTCCTAAATGAGACAAAAAATTAGCACTCTTGGAACAAAAATTCAAGGAGAATGGGTCTTTAGCATATTGGTTGTTAAATGCTACTTCAGTATTTAAGAAGGGAGAAGAGACACACACAGAGAAAGAGAAGTTGAGCTAGGAAGCAGATGACTGAGGTTTCTCCTCAACCCTCCATCCTCCACCCTCCATCTGCTGGAGCCAAACCAAGCAGTTACTTGTAGCTATGACATTCCTAACAGGACTCCAGAACAACCTGTAACAAAAAGACTTGAATCACCTTTCATATTGGTTCAGGGATATTTTTCATTATGTATTGCTGCTTTTAAAATGCTTCTTCAGTCCTTTAAAAACATATATTTCCTCATAAATGCCATTTGTTTGTTAAGCCCTTATTTCAGAGAATTCTCAATAGGTATTCCAATCATTAGAGGGAATTAGCCAGGTGGTACAGAATATCATATGCAAGGCTTCATTACACAGCTAGGCAAGCCTAAATGTGCCCTCCATTTTCAGAAGCCTTCTCTAATCTAGTCTCAATGCTCTCCATTATTAATTCCAAACAATGTTTAAATATGAGTGTGAGGTTAAAGCCAGTGCTTTCATCCTTAAAGTGGTTGCCATTGTCAGGCATGAGTAAATTTGTGCCCAGGAAAATGTAAAAAGGAGAGAACGTTTAACGTAAATTTAACCAATGGCTGGTCATGGTGACTCATGCCTATAATCCCAATACTTCAAGAGGCCAAGGCAGGAGAATCACTTAAGACCAGGAATTTGAGACCAGCCTGGGCAAGATGGTGAGAGACCCCAGTAACTACTATATCTATCTATCTATCTATCTATCTATCTATCTATGCTGGGCATGGTGCCATGCTCCTGTGGTTCCCAGTTACTTGGGAGGCTGAGGCAAGAGGATCCCTTCAGTCCTGGAGTTCAAGGCTGCAATGAGCTGTGCTCACACAACTGTACACCACCTTGGGTGACAGAGTGAGACCCTATCTCTAAAAAAATAAAAATAAAAACTAAAATAAAATCAACAAGTACATCCCATGTACCTGCTTGCGTACTGCACAGTATGAAAGACATAAAAAGTGAATAAATCATAGTCCTTGAACTTGTGAATAATCTCATAATAATCTAATTGGCTTCAGAGTACCAAACTAAGTATAACACATAGAAGAATGTTCTTCATAGTAAACAAAATCCTGGAGAAGTTTGTTGGGGAGAAAGTATCTGTCAGTTGGACTGGGTTGGTGGCAAGCATCTATATGTTTCCTAGCTCTGTATTCTAATACCTAGCATGGCTCTGCAGTATGATGCTAGGAACTATGATTCTGAAACCCAGTCCCTCCCCTTGGAGCCTGACAGTCCAGTGGACAAAGAAAACAGGCATGTCAGCAATCGAACACATATACCGTTAAAGGCAATTTCATGTAAGTTAAAGTCACGTCAGGGATAGGTTTTTATTTGTTTTGTTTTGTTCTCGTGTAATTCTAGAGATTTCCTAGGGGTGGTAGAGGAGACAGTGAATGCAGTAAAATTGATACTTGATTTTTTCACCGTGTAGTTTTGCCAAGTGGTAAAGAAAGGGTAAGCTAGGAAATCAGGGCTAAATTCCTCCTTGTTTTAATGGGAAACCATTAATACAGGACGTCAGGAGCCTTATTTGTATGTAACTAAACATGATGCCCAGTTTTCAGGAATGGATAGGCAGGGCAGGAAATCTGCTTCCTTGTTAAAAATTATTTAATGTTGCAAATATTAAAATTGTACTATGCAGTCCTCCTTCTTTTGAATATCTGACTTATTCTTCACGAGTTCTTCTGCTCCTTTGTTTCAGGGCCTAGTGATATTTTAGTGCATAATTTTAAAAAAACACAGCTCCCTTCCATGAATATAGGAGAAGAAAAAGATTATTGAGAATCTATCTATCTATCTATCTATCTATCTATCTATATTATTTCTCTACAAACTTTACCCAACCTGTAAGCCCAGCTCCTCTACCAGTAAACCTCAAAATAACCAACCCCGAAATACTGAGTTTCAGGAGATGCATTTTTTCTTATACTAGTTCTTGTATTTGTTATATTTCCTTCATATAATTTCTTTTCTTTTTTTTTAACATTCATGTCATACCCTAACCTCTATTGTGATTCCTTGGAGGCAGGGGCTATATATTGTGCCTCCATGTTCTCTTAACAACATGCCTGAACAGGAGAGGTACTCAGGTTGTTTGATTGGCTTGTTTTAATGGGAAACCATTTATATAGGATTTCAGGGACCTCATTTGTACATAACTAAACCATGGCTGGGATATCACTGTCTGTCAGTACAAATGCATATGAGAGTAGCTGCTTCTTTCCTTCCGTTAAAACCATTATAAACAGCACTAGAAATGTTTTTTCCTACTTTTAAGGAAATCCCTAGAGCAAGATGCGCGAAGCTCATTTTTAAAATAAGCTCTTTCATTTTTTGCTTTTTAAATCTCCTACCATCAGTTCCAGTTTCATTTATGTTTTAAAATTTAATTATATTAAAATATCTTTAGAGTTGAAAGTATCTTGTATAGCTTTTGAAAAAAAAGTCTTTTTTTGAGAGGTAATCTTGGTGGATATTTTTCTATTTTATTTAGCAAAAAAAAGCATCAAGCACAAACAAAAACAAAACAGAACAACCTACAATATGGCATTAAAATAGCCAAAAATTGAATGTTCTTTACTTTTAGATTCTGAAATAGAATAATTTTTAATTTTTAAAATATATTTCACAACCATTAAGGATAGAACCTAAATCATCAAGACAGGACATTCTCTAAATTTGGTGCTGTGCATAAGAAACGGTTTGAATAAGGCAGTGTTTTAAAATTTTGTGAGTGACTTTAAAAATAAAAGCAAAAAGCAGGTATCCTTATAAAAACCAATTAGACTTTTAACCTAGTAGCTTACATCTGTTCATGCCTAGCATGGCTGTGTGGAAATAGTTTCTTAGTCAACAGATACAAAATACACAGCAATACTGCCCTCTACAGGTTCCCTGTAAGGCAGGCACTTGTCTTCAAGTGTGTAAATGGCTAGTTTTAAATGAACCCTAACCTAGAGGAAAAACTTCAAATGTGTTTGGCTTTGATAACTGTAACACCAGTGAGCAACCTGGGCCATCCCCTACCTCTATGCATGTTGACCACGTACTCCAAACAAATTACACAGTCCTTTTTATTTCTCTGAGTATGTGGTATTGATAACTCTTAAAAGATTTTTGCTCTGTGGTCCAGTAGAAATCCCTAACTCCCTTTCTGATACATATGCCATGCTGGGGTTTAAAAAATATGTATTCTGATAGGCCAGAAAAACAGTTAAGTATACAAAATCTGGTGAATTTGTTCAAGATTGAAAGCAGTGATACTGTTTTATAGTCACATCTTTTATTTGTAGCACAGAAAGGAATTGAAGATTAAACTCGGTTGTTTCTGATAATAAAAACTTAAACTTAGAAAGAACATATGATCCAGACAAAATTAATGGCCAAGTATGTGGATGTTTAAATAAAATGGGAGTATTTTTAAATTGTAGATGTGTGAGACAGACAGTAAGAAACTGATATATGATGTAATATGCAAGCTTTGAAACAAATATTTATATAAGAATAAAAAATGGCTAGAGAAAGAAATATGTTTTATCTCCCAAGTATGATGCAGAAAGACAGTATTTCCTGTGCATAAGAGCAAACTCATAATAGGTTCAAGTATCAGTGTTGTTCCATACTGTGGGACTTTGGCAGGTACTCAAAGAAAACTTGCCACAAAGCCTCAGGATCAGCCTGGACACCTTACTTGACAGTCTCTGATGCAGTGCTTCTCTCCAGCCCTTGTTCTCATGTATCCTGGCACACCTGCGTCGTTCCTCTTTCTTGTCAGGCTGTTTCTCCTTCAATGTGGCAGAATACGGTCACCAATAGCTCTAAAGATGTTATACCTCTAGTCACGCAAACATACCTGATGGCCTTTTCTTAGCTCTTACCCCAAATTTCCAGGAACAGGACTCCAGCCCAACATAAAAGTGAGCATGAAGTGCTCAATTGTGACTAATCAGCTGTGGCATCAGGACAGGGACTTGCAGAAGACACAGAGATCTAATATATTGTCTTTTTGTCATTTCCTCAAGGTAGATTTTAGGAATCCCTTCAACTCTTGCCCTACAGTTTCCAGTTTACTAAGCTTTACATTGAAATAGTTGCTTCTTAGGTGTTGATTGGAATTCAGAAGACATTTCCTGTGCCAACTATATTATTCCACATTGTTATGTCCTTAGGAGAGTCCCACTCTATTGTGAACATACTTTTTTTTTAAACTAGCCTACTATGTGTCTCAAAAATTATTACAAGTTGATATAGAAGTTACAGAAACCACATGCTGAAGATTTTTCAGGACTGCTCTATTCTCAGATAATCTTGCCAGATTGTCAAACTAAGCATTCCTCTTTATTATTGTTTGAAAATTATAACCCCTGCAAATGCAGTTTTGTTTTGTTATTGTTGTTTGTTTTGTTTTTTGAGATAGAGTTTCACTCTTGTTGCCCTGGCTGGAGTGCAATGGTGCGATCTTGGCTCACTGCAACCTCTGCCTCCCAGGTTCAAGCAATTCTCCTGCCTCAGCCCCCCAAGTAGCTGGGATTACAGCCAACCCCCACCACACCTGGCTATTTTGTATGTGTGTGTGTGTGGTTAGTAGGGATGGGGTTTCTTCCTGTTGGTCAGGCTGGTCTCAAATTCCTGACCTCAGGTGATTCACCCAGCTTGGCCTCCCAAAGTGCTGGGATTATAGGTGTGAGCCACCACACCTGGATACAGTTTTAATCATAAGGCGTAGTATTAGTTTTAAAGAAAAGTGATTTCTGAGCTTGCTCTCTGTGGTCTCAGCAGCAGCAGCCCTCTCTTTCATCCATACATCCATCCATGAGTCCATGCAGACAGGCATCCATCCACCTGACCCTCAGATACTGTGCCTGGCACTGTTCTAGTCTCTAGGGAGACTCTTTTAAATAAGAAGAAATGTCAACTCTTCTGAAACTTGTGTTTTGGTAGGAGAAAATTTTTAAAAAAGCAAATATATAAATAACCATCCGTTAATGTATATGTGTCAGATAATGATCAGTGCTATGTTTTTCTTCAAATAAAATAAATCAGGAGTTTGTGATTGGAGTGATTTGGGAGTCTGTTTGGATAGTGAGATCAGAGATTTCTAAATGTCTATTCAGCAACCATAGTTCAATAGCCAGGACAAGGGGCTCCAGCAGGGAGCATTAGGAACCCAGGAGATTGGGAGGGTCAAGATGATTTCTTATTTTGGCCCATGACAGACACTTCTTAATCCCAGAATGACTCCTTCTCACCCTTTTTCTGGAGCCCAGGGGATTAACATGGCTCCTTCTATTCCTTTTGTTGTTGTTGTTGTTGTTGAGATAGAGTCTCACTCTGTCTCCCAGGCTGGAGTGCAGTGGCACAATCTCGGCTCATTGCAACCTCCGCCTCCTGGGCTCAAGTGATTCTCCTGCCTCAGCCTCCCAGATAGATGGGATTATAGGTGCATGCCACCACACCTAACTAATTTTTGTATTTTTAGTAGAGACAGGGTTTCACCACATTACCCAGCCTGGTCTTGAACTCCTGACCTCAGGTGATCCACCCATCTCAGCCCCCCAAAGTGTTAGGATTACAGGTATAAGCCACCATGCCCAGCCCCTTTCATTCCTTTCTATCTCTAGTCATTGTTTCATCCACTAAGAAACGTTCCCCTTCCCTGTTCCACTGCAGAAGTCTCAGAGATCTCTCTTCCCTTCTACACAGTTTTGTTGTGGCTATCAAAAAATGTGTTCTTTGCCTTTCATAATAATTTTTAGAATGCTACACAGAGAGTAAAAAAAAGAAAATTAATTGCCACAAAAGAATACACATAAAAATAAGCTTTTCCCGAGTTACCGCCTTCAAATCATCAATCTCTCTGCCCAGATTTGTAAACATATATGTATGTGTGCAAATTATTTACGTTTTTATTTATAAATCCATATGACTGATATATAAGCATTCACTTGTGAATTTATAGATTGTATTGTTCTTGTTATGTATCTTGTTTTTCATTTAATTGATTTTAGATATCTTTTAGTATCAGCAAATATGAATTTGCTTATTCTTTTTAATAGCTGCATAGTATTTCATTGCATTGGTGCAGAATAATTAGAGTTTTTAATCCAGCTCTTAATAGATATTTAGGCATTTTACAGTCTTTGTTATTAGAAACAAAACTGCAATATCTTATAAATGTATGTTGACACACTAGCTGACTCAAGTATTATAAGTGTGCATATTAAATTTATATATTAGGATGACCATAAGAAATTCTGGGGCTTATAGGCTAAAACCAGTTAAAAATTGGCATTGTTGTATGGTTTAACCTAAGATACATTGCCAAATTCCTTTGTAAAGCCCTCAGCTCAATTTTGTTTGTTTGTTTGTTTTTAATTTCTAACAGCTGTTGAAACAGACAAGGGAATGTCTTGGATGCTAAGCTCTGCTGGATAAAATGAGAAAACAGTGTGGATTGTAAACACTACAAAATCATGGTTTCCTGTTAACTAGATCCACATTTCCCTTCAGGGTTGCTCCCGGGAAACTGCCTTCCCAATCCCTCAAGTTTTGATGAAAGCACCGTTATAGGAATTAGTTAGTTGAATAGGGGAGAGGAAGAAATATGGACCTGGACTCCCAGTGGGCTCTACAGTGACATTAGGTAAATTATTTAACCTCTCCAGTTTGATTCAAATAATGAATACAGATACTACCTTAAAAAAATACATGAGATAATGCCTATGGCACTGCCTAGCACAGTATTAAGCACTAAATTCTAGCTTGAATAAATCACACTTCCTTCCAACTCCCTTCCTCCCTTGTTGCTGTGCTCTGAATATTCAAATTACCAGATGTGGCAAGGAAGAGTGAGCCGCTCCTAGCCATGTAGCCATACAAGCATTAACATGTATCTGGAACCCATTTCTGCCGTGAAGATAAATGAGCACTGAGCCACTTCCGTCATCCAACAGGTGCTCACTCTGCCTCACCAGTGAGTGGCATGAGTGTCCTCAAAGTCTGACATCCGGATAAGCCATAACTCAGGCCCATTCAGTGTGTGCAGTTACTGAGAAGCCCAGTGGATAAATACAGCTTGTCTCAGTATTACCGTCTGCCACTTGCAAAACATTCTGTGCCCACCAGGAAGCATCGCTTCCCTTTTTCAAGATCCTCATTCAGAACATGTCACCAGAGAGAACCCCCAGCTCCATGAAGCACACATTTTTGCATCAGTGTTATTTATCTTTGCTGAATGCCTTTGTGGTTATTTTCTTGTTAAGTCAAAAAAACTCAAATACTCTTCCATATTCTGATGTGGGTCTTATTAAATGTTAATTGGTATTAAATATTAAGGCACAGAATTTTTTTTGCAGATGTAAAAAGTGACAATGTGCTTACATGTTTTGGAATGGTGAAGAGAGCTGGAAAGAGACAGGCTTGAGTTTAAACCTAACGCTGGTACTCAATACCATCATTTCTGTCAGCAAATGGCTTCACTTCACTGAGCATCAGTTTCCCTCTCTGTAAAATTGCACTAATAATACTCGTTTAAATGGCTGGGTTGTATTTCTTATATGTTACAAGAGAAGATAGATGTAACATGCCTAACACCTTGCTTGGCACCAAGGAGGCCCTAAATAAATGTTAACATTAATTTATGATTACCTATATTGATCTGGAGCTAGAGGTACTTACTACTGAACACCACCAGAATTTCATTATTATAGAGGATTTGTATTCACAGTACTGATTAAAATATTCTTTTCAGGAGCAGAAACTGAACTTTTTTCAGTTATCTGGTTGATTTTTAATTTGAGAAAAGTTTTTCAACGGATGTAAGAGGATGTGAGAATAAAGAGATATGGTATCTTCTGACACCTTCTTGTGACTGGTGCAGAAGAAAAGAAAGAATGTGTCTTTTTGAAGCTATTGTTATACTGATTATAAAACTCATTAAAGAATGAAAAACACAGATATAAATTGTATAGAGATGTTCTAATGGTAGGAACTTTGTAAGTTTGTTTTTTTCTCTCCTATTTTTCTTCTACTTCTGGGTTACCAGCATAGTGGACTTGGTACCATTAGAAATGTCACTCCTTTCTTAGGACTTAAACCTATAAAATTCAAATACATAAAATTTTCAGATAGTTAGATAGTCATTCTGTAGGACTTTCATTTCAAAGCCTCATGTACACATCAAACTGTCATAAGACCTGCCTTTACTGTTTGCTAAAAAGTCTCTCTCTTAATGTCAGGGTATGATCCTAGCCTTTGAACTCGCACATGTTTCAGAGATTAATATTTGGAAGTCAACATTTCAGTAGAGCAATTTATGCACCCTACGAATGAGCCTTTATGTACTGGCTAACGGCTTCCTCAAATCCTTGTCTGTTTAATTGGTTTTGAAAAGAAGAATGTTCCCTTTTCTGGCTTATTTACAAATCAACAATCATTCTTCTGTATAGCAATAGTTTCTTCTAGGATTGTGCTTATTAAGCAATATATTTCATTGAATTTTTTAATTGATATATCATAATTGTACATATTTTGGGGGTACATGGGATATTTCAATACTTAGATGCAAATGTGTTATGATCAAATCAGAAAAATCAGGGTAGCCACCAATTCTAACATTTATCTTTTCTTCATGTTGGAAACACTACAATTCTTCTCTTCTAGCTATTTTGTAATATAGAATAAATCATTGTTAACTACAATTTTTCTATTGTCCAATATTGAATACTGGCACTTATTTTTTTTCTGTTTTTGTACCCCTTAACCAACTTCTCTTCATCCCCCCCGCCCCCCTTTCCTTCCTGGCCTCTGGGAACCTCCTGATCTCTGGTAAATAGATCCACTTCTTTTGCTTCCACATATGAGTGAAAACGAGTGATATTTGTCCTTCTGTGACTGGCTCTTTTTTTGTGGCTGAATAATATTCCATTGTGAACAGATATCACATTTTCTTTATCCATTCACTTGCCGATGGACACTTAGGTTGATTCTGTATCTTGGCTACTGGGAATAGTGATGCAGCAAACATGGAAGTGCAGCTGTCTCTTCAAAGCACGAGCCTTTCAGGTCATAACTCCCATGAACAATACACGGCAGATTTTTTCACGCATTGTCCTTATTAGAATAACTTTAGTGATGTTTCAGTTCTCAGAATCTTCTCTGGAAAGTCACAGATTGAAACAGTCCTCACAGAGGAGATAAGTATACATATGACAGACAACATAATTTTAAAGGTCCCACTTAGAATTCTGGGAATTCATGAAGCATTCAATACTTCTCATTTGGGTAGACACAAAATTTTAAATTCCAGTGAGTGAGAATGTCTAAGTTTGACTCTTGACAATTTATAAAGACCAGGAAGAGCAATTGGTAAAAAGCTTGAACGTCTGCCAAATACTACAAGCTGCCAGGAATACTGGAAAGGGCATGAGCTTAGATCAGAAGAACTGAATTTAGTCCTGCTTGAAACATTTGTTATCATGCGACACTGAGCAAGTCCCTTAATTTTTTGGTTCCTCTGTTTACAAGTTTATAAAATTGGAATGATTATTTCTGTCCTGTCTACCTCCCCTGGTTGTTACAAAATCAGATTAGGCGAAGCATGTGAAGGATCTCTGTAGCTATAAAGTGCTCTTCAGCTGCAAGACCTTGGTCTGGATTGCCTCTGTAAGTTCGGCAAGCTTTCTGAGGACAAAGATTGTATCTTTGTGTCACAAACACTATATTAGGCCCTGAAAGAAGTGAATAAAAGAAACTGTTGCATAAATTTGGACAGAAAAACATTGGGAAGTGATTGTTTCATTGCAATTTTCTGTGAGGTTATTTGACATTTTTTCTCGAATCATAAAATGTAACTCTTTTTTGTTACTTACCATCCCAATATGCTTATGGGAACAATTCTCCCTTCATGCTAACTAATTTGCCTACATCCTGTAGGTGAAGGTCTTTTGTAGAGAAGTCCATTCCTTATCTCAGTGAAATGTATTTCTAAGTGTAACATGAGGTTAGACACCAGAATTTAGACACCCCTACACATATAGACAATAGATGGCAGGTAAGGAGGTGCTCATCTCCACCACATGAGTCTCACAACACATCAAATAACAATCACATACTCATTTCACAACCCTGAATTCTTCAGTGACTGAATAGTATGTTTTATTCCTTAATTTTACTGGAAAGTGAAAATATTCCCTCAGCTGTCCCCACTGCTTCAGCTACTGACCTAAGAGTAGGGGAAGTCTTGTTCTATGGGAAGCTTCTGTTCTTTTATACCAACTGGGATTGATAATATCAGCTTGAGTATTGCCCGTGGCCCCCTCTAGCAAAAGATAGGCTTCTAAGACACGCAATAATGTTTAAGATAACAATAGATGATACAATACATTGATCATCAATGTATTGTAATATATGGTTTGTAATGTAATGATACAATACATTGATCATCAATGTAAAGTAATGTGTAATTACTATGTATTGTAATTATGTATCAATATATGTATTTATGTATCAATACATTGATGATACATAGATTACAATAGATTACAACAGATGATACAATATATTCATACCCATTTGATTGTTTCTTAATAGTTAACAAAGGAGCTGATTAAACTAAATGTTCCACACACACACAAAATAATTGCAAATACGTAAGCTATTCTATACATTTAATCAAGAAAAATACCCATTTTTAGGAACTGGACATTATGATATATGCCTTACTCACCTTATAAAAATCAGAGCTTTAACATTTGACCCCTGACTTCAAAATGCCAAAATTCCTGATCTCAAAACTTTTTTTTTTTTGAGACGGAGTTTCACTCATGTTACCCAGGCTGGAGTGCAATGGCGCGATCTCGGCTCACCGCAACCTCCGCCTCCTGGGTTCAGGCAATTCTCCTGCCTCAGCCTCCTGAGTAGCTGGGATTACAGGCACGCACCACCATGCCCAGCTAATTTTTTGTATTTTTAGTAGAGACGGAGTTTCACCATGTTGACCAGGATGGTCTCGATCTCTTGACCTCGTGATCCACCTGCCTCGGCCTCCCAAAGTGCTGGGATTACAGGCTTGAGCCACCACACCCGGCCGATCTCAAAACTTTTTGATTATAATATAATTTTAGGGCATTAGCAACTAGTACTGTCCTCTATTTATTACAAACAGACTTTCAGAATCTAGTTCTTCATTTCCAAAAAGTATAAGAATCAGACTTTCATAGTAAAAAAATGAGAAAGTTTAAAAAATCATATGTCTAGATGCCAAGCAAGCTCATCTCTGTATCTTTTTTCTTCCAATGACTTGAAACTTTTCAATGAGTTCAATGCCTTTGAGTTAAGAAAGGCTTGATACTGTTCAGAGGAAAATTGTCATAAGTCACACCTAAGATAGTGCCAAACGCTTTACCACCGGTTGTGTGTTGTTTGCATGTCTGACAAGGTGTTTTGGCCCCTGCAGTTGGGTGTGTTTTCCTCACCCCTGGGGCTCAGGAGCTGGTTTATTGATCTGCAGTATAATTCCAGAGCCCCCTGTTGACCAAGGAAGTTGGAATGAAGACTAGGATAGATGGAAGCCCTTGGCTGGACTGGCTCTAATTTTATAGCAGTAGTGAAATAATAAATTTATGTCTGTTATTTTTGGAGCCCCAAGTAATCTTAACTGTTTCAAAGCTGTTTTTTACCTTTATTTTTGTTTTCTGACCAGAGTAGCACAGTGTCTGGTTGCTGGAGCCCATTATTTCTCTAGAGGCCAGATAATCTTCCTGAGCCTAGAATGAATTAATTATAGCACATTTGGGCCAAGCCATCTCCGTTTTCACCCCAAGTCTACTACTTATATCCTGATTGGAACAGCAGGAGATATACCAGACACTCACTAGAGGGCAGCAAGGGGTCAATGCAACCAATTCTTTAGAAAGTTTCTGGACTATATTACATGCTTTGGAAAAAGAAGAAAAAAAAAAAAAAAAAGCCTAATGGTTTTTAAAGTGTATTCCCTACTACTGCTGTCAAAAATACTATGGCATCAGTGATCTAGGCATGTAAGTATGTTTGTTTCACCAAAACTGGAATAAAAGACAAACATAACCTCACTAGTATAATGAGAGGAGACTGTTAACACCAAGGAATGTATCAGTTACCTTCCTGGAGACAGCTGTGTACCTACAAGGGTGAGGATCCTCAAAGGGAGCCTATTTTGTGTGCCCATGTGAGGAATCAAGCCACCTGTGAGAGGATGCTGGGAGAGAAGGCCTAAAGACCAACAGTGAGAAATGAGGGACAGTGATGCAGCCTCTCTACTAAACAGGCTGACTTGTAGACAATAGATGGCAGGTAAGGAGGTGGTCAACTCCAGCACATGAGGAGCTAAAGTCTCCCAACTCTTTATAGGTTGCCTGTTTGCAGGAAGGAATATCACCCACATTACCTTCTGATATAGTCTCCTAAGGAAATTTGGGCAAGGGGTTGTGAGCATCTTGTTTTGCATTTTTATGCTTTGAGAGATGTGGCTGGCACCTCATTGCACATGGCACATTGGAGGAAGGATAGTTGGAAGATGGACAAGGGGAAGGACCTTGCAAGGCATCATGAGGAGGAGCAACTTGGGGGAAGATGGACAAGGGGAAGGACCTTGCAAGGCATCATGAGGAGGAGCAACTTGGGGGAAGATGGCAAGGACAAAATGTAAACAAAAGGGAAGGGTGATTCAAATCTTCATGCACCACAGTGGGCATCAAAGGCATAGAGACCAGTCTTTGGAAGAAGAGAACATTAAGGACTGCTAAGAAAAATTATGTATGAGTCACCCGGGATCATTCCAAGGAAAAGAGAAGCTTAGCGTTCAGAAGTTGCTATTGTTTTACTGATGAGTCTTAAATATGAAAATTATACTATTGTCCTTTTTATTGTTACCTTACCTCTTTAATGTATCTCACAGGATAGCATGAAATGTACAGCTTAGCTTACAATTAATAGAAAAAAAAATTGCACTTTAATTCCCAAATTTGACTATCAGATGTTCAGTGAGGGCAAATAAAACATGCCATAGTAAAATCTTGCTTTTATGCCCAGTACTGCTGGAAAAATATTAATCTCAATTTTAGCTTTTTTCCATGTATCATCTGGGGGCCCCTTACATTCAAATCACAATTGGTGAAATAATACACTAAAAACTTTAGGAGGAAGAATTTAATAACGACTGTAGGAGAAAAATAACCAAATGTTAGAAAAACATAAAGAAGGGAGAAATTACTTTTTGCCAGGAAAAAAACAGGAAAGATTTAATGGAGAAAATGGCACTTGAACCAGGCCTCAAAATATAGGTAGGATTTTTATCAACAAAGTTGTGAAAATATTCTTGCAAAAAGGAATGGAATAATTAATCAATACCACCTTGACTAGAGTGGAGGCTGTAATATTGGCAAAGAGATTGAACCTCGATTATAAAATGCTTCATGCAGAGTGTTAGAGAGTTTGAAATTTACTCAGTGTTCACTTTGGCAGGTAACCACACAGAGTCACGTGATCAGAGTTGCACTTAAGGATAGTTTCTCTGTCTATAGGACCGGGGCTGAGACTGGAGGCAAAGACGTGATGGAAAGTAGATGAAATTGTCCAGGTCTGGGGAAATTCAGCTGTGTAATGGGACAATGGCAGTGGGAACGGAAAGAAGGGTGGTACGTGAAACAGACATTAAAGAAAGAACAAGTTGACTGTTAGCTTGAAACTCTCAACAAGGTTTATCAATTCCTGGAATGAAGGAAAAATTCTCTCAAAAAACTTTGTTCTTTCAAAACAAGTTTTTGGAAGTTCTTTCCAAAAACTTCGTATGTTGCAACCACTTAGGATGTGAACAAAGACAATTCATTGCCATTTTCAAGGCTCAGTAGTCAACTCAGAGGTGGGAACAAGAAGAGTTAAAGATGAGAGGAAAATGTGTCTCATTAACTGACAGTTCCAAAATGTTATAGACAGCTGTGGGCTTTTGGTGTCATTTGGTAAAAATGAAATGAACTTTCTTTTCTTATTTCTTCTGGAAAAAAAATCAGATTTACTAAATGACATGTTAACATGTTTAATTCCATTTATTCTTTAATTTAAACAACATAAAGTTATTTCAGTGAGACACCTGATTTTAATCCCAAATAATAAAAATCAAAACCTAAACCTTGGCCTAACTGAAATGAAGTCAAGTTTAACTGGTTCAGGATTACATTATTTTAATATTCCATAATACTTCTAAATATTATTCAATGTTCACTATGTACTGATTAACCTGAAATCTATAGTAATATTATATATCAAAGTTTTATGACTGATCAAGTCATAAGTTTGGTTTTCTACTCCTTATTTGTAAATGTTTTAACCATATGAAATGTCATTCTTTTTCACTGCAATGGAATTTTGCATGCCATGTTTAAGAAACTTAGAATTTTCTACATGAGTTTTTCTTTAACTGTAGCATTAAGTTTCCCATATGGCAACAGAAATGACTTTTTATTTCTGCTATTTGAGTAATCTGCTTCCAAACAGGAAAAGTGGGGAATAGGACCAAAAGTCTGTGACACTTACCTTTGGAGCAGGACTTGAGCCAATTAAATCATTGCCATATGATGTTGTTTGGTCGATAATTGCTATCATAACGAGATGCAGGAAGAACAGAAGGCCTGGAGCCGAAAGGCCCGGAGCTTGGAAGAGTTCAAGTCTTATCACTTCAGCCATTCTTACATATTGCATTCAGGAGACATCTGACTTGCCCCATGTATTAACAAATTGAACAGCCCAACTGTGTCTCATGTATGTTTTCTGCTTTCCAACCTTGACAGATGTATATCTGTTATGTTCCAATGGCTCTCTGAAAAATATTTCTTAACCACCTACCACTGCCTGTTTGCAGTCACATATCAGCCCTACTAGAGCTTATCAATAATTTAAAACAAAAATATGGAAAACAGTAATGAGACCTCTGTAGGCATTGTACTGTCAGCAGGAAAAACGAGACATGGTAATGAGGAAAACAGTCTATTACAGGAGGGAGAAGTTCTCAATCTTTTGTGATGGTGTATCAGCCTCAGTTACTTCCCTAGTAGTGCTTCAGATCACAAACAGCTTGGAAATAGCTGGAGTTCTTCCTAATATGATTCTGTCTTATTATTTCATGTTATATCACAATTAAAGAAACGTATACCCAAATCTCATCAGTGCAGCCAAGCTATTTCTAGAGGTATTTCTCCAAGCCTTACGATGGCTTCTCTTTAATCTCACTATGTGCCCAGTAGCTGAGAATGCTCTCCTCTCCCAATCTCATCTCTCACCACTCACTTGCATCCACCAAAGAGTCCACTGGAGTGCATGGGAATCTGTACTGGCCTTTGGTTTATGTGAGTGAATTCTCCTGTTGGTTCCTCCAAGCTGTAAGCAGCTAGCAAGAGAAGGGAAAAGATAAAGCTGAGTGAAGTGGTTAAAGGGAAACCAATGAGAGATACATTTGGAAATCTGACTAGATTGGTAAAGACTTTTTTATTTTAAGGAAGAGAAAATAATGTGATCCTGATGTGTGGGTTGAATAAAGAATGAATGCAGTATGAGAACAGGGTGGAGATTTAGATTAATCAAAAAGATGCCTGAAATATATGTTATACATTCTTTGTGAGGTGTAATGAAGGTGAATTTCAGAAGCAGAGGATATCTCAAGGTACAGGCAGCTGAGGTGATGTCTTTTTACCACAGCACTGCAAAGGTTTTAACCTTCTGGATGCTGGCTGCCCTTTTCCTGGGAAAATCTTAGCTTTCAGTGGACCAACAAATGGTTTTAAAGTGTTTGCAGAGAGAAGGAAGACTGAGTCCATAGTAACGGCTGTATTATGATCAACAGTGCTATTTTGTTTCTTCCCCAAAGTTCCTGTTTATGTCTCGCAGCCTTTATATTGACTTTTTAAGAACTCAGCCAGTTGGCCATTGGCCATGGTAAAATTGCACCATTAGTAAGTATAAATACATCCCATCAGTGGACACATCTTCAGTATTCTGCTTAGACTCAGTATTCCATTTGAAGTGTCACGTGGTTATGGGTGAATAGAGAACATTATTTCAGAAAGAATGGTTTACTTAAAATAGTGTCCAAATACTAAGCTACATTACGGAGCAACCATCAGTATCATTAAGAAGTTTCATTCACTGTTATTTTTAAAAACCTGTAGTATGCCACATAATTTGCACATTAATATTTGACTCTCTGAACGTTTGGCTCATGTACAGAAAATCATATGATAGTTTTTCTTTGAGAATGAGAAGGAAGGGGAAGAAAATGACTGAAGGAAGATCCAGAAGAGGGAAAATACATGCCCTGCTGCCAGCCTTCCCATTTTCTCCGCCTACTCTGTACCAAACCTAATCAACATAAGCTAACAAATATGATTTTTAACAAAACCGTGTTGTTTTAAAGGTGACTGTGCTTAGCAATTTGTGTATTTTAGTTGAACCATTCTTTAAAAAAAATGTGTGAGAAAGATATCTCAATTTTATAAAATAGGAAATTGAGAGGAACCAAAATGTTTAAAAACTTTGCCTGGCTAGGTGTGGTGGCTCACACCTGTGATCCCAGCACTTTGGGAGGCTGAGGCGGGAAAATCACAAGGTCAGGAGTTCAAGACCTGTTTGGCCAGCATGGTGAAACCCCGTCTCTACTAAAAATACAAGAACCTAACTGGACATAGTGGTAGGTGCCTGTAACCCCAGCTACTGGGGAGGCTAAGGAAGGAGAATCGCTTGAACCCAGGAGGCTGCAGTGAGTGGAGATAGCGCCACTGCACTCAAGCCCAGGAGAAAGGGTGAGATGTCTCCATCTCAAAAAGAAAAAAAAAAAAAAAAAAAACTTTGCCCAGGATTACATAGCCCATGAGTGAATGAGCCAGGATTCTTCCAGTTCTGTCTGACTCCAAACCCCAAGTTCTAACATGTAGGACCTATTGCCTTCTTTGATGACCAGAAGCTCCTCCAGCAGCTGAACCACCAGGAAAGAGGGAAGCAATTTTCTGTTACACTTATGTTAAGAATTCTCTCATGTGCCTAATATAAAGAGTTGTGCTCTATACTACTGGTTTAACTAGCGTAATTGTAAAGATCAACAAGCTTAGAAATGCTTTTTCTTTTTTGTTTAAACAACAACAACAAAAAAGATGGCAGGATATAAAACAAAGAATCTGTGATTTCATTTTCAAATGCACATGTTAAATGTAGTGATGTAATAGCTTAAGTCTTCTTTTGGACTATTGATTTTTCCATTCTTATCTAAAATAAAACATTTTTAAAAGCACAATTTTACCATTTTTGATTCTTCCATATATTATATCAGTATTTTGGATATATATCCACTGCCAGATTCTTGTATTTTATTGTTTCAGGAAGCTAATATTCCAAGTGGAATAATTTGGGGTTGTTATTTAATTCTGAAAAAGCATGAAATATAGCAATCAGTTGTGATAAATCACTGACTTTCTGCTAGGGTGCCTAGGCCATTATTTTCTTATAATAGGCAAAAAAAAAAAAAAAAAAAAAAAAAAAAATGCAGCAATCAGAATTGTATTCCATTTAATGTTGTTTGCAGGAATGATTAACCAGAGTGCCTAGGGCACTTACATAAACAGCCGCTTCTTCTATTTTCCCTGTAATAAAACCTCTTAGTTTGACATCTTGCAGGGAAGCCATTAGATCTACCCTGGTGCCACTGGAATAACTGAGGTCCCATAGGGACGGAACACCTACCAAGGACACAAGGCAAAGGATGGGGTAGATAGAGGACAAGGCTTGGATTGGAAGTTTGAAATGAAACTATCAACCAGAAAGAATGTAGAGGAGCCCAGAGCCTTCAGAGGCAAAGGGAGGTGTCCATAATTACTTATTCATTTATTTTTTTGGTTCATTGTTTGTTTCTTTATTCATTTATTTTGAAGAGTGAACATGTTTCAAATACTTCTCCCAAAATATTACTAATGATTCATTTATTTCTTTATTTTGAGGAGTGAACATGTTTTAAATCCTGTCCCAAAATATTAATAATGATGGAGTAACAGTCTTGAGTTTTCAGAAGTATATGATGTACTAATAAATACCATCTACGCAATCACAAATGTATGCTTTCTTACCAGGCATGCAAGAGCTAGAGTCCTCCACACTAAACACTTTTACAAAACGCAAAAGCAGCAATAAATAAAATTGATATGTACATTAACATTGTATATAAAATCCAAAAGTCAGCATCCTATAGCTTTCATATCAAATTACATATCACACTTTATCTTTAATGTTAATTGTTCATCTCTCCCCAAAAATGTAAGATCTGTAAGGAAGTAGATTTTCAAATCTCTCTCTATATATATGTATATATAATTTTCAAATATATATGTAGTCACACATATATAATTTAACATTACATGGCATGCTGAATGCAAAGTCTACTAACAACACTGAGAGTTCCTTGGAGAATTTATTGGTGGTTTATTTTTATCACCAAGAAATCTCTAAGCCAAATTTTCACTTATCCAAGTTGTCTTCAATTTTTGCCTCTTCATAGTCTCTTTTAAATGTGTTATCATAAAGAGAGATGCTGGAGGGATCTGCTTTTCTATCTACTGTAGTGTGAGGGTACTTGTGTGGCAACATTTTAGAGTTGTTCTCCCCTGCTATAATCAATACATTAGAAGGAAGAAGATTCTACAAAGGAATACTTAATCAATAAAACGCATTCCCAAGCAATAATAATGTGATGGAGTCACTGCAATTTGATTAGTGACATTTTCATTCTTTGTAGAGATAACCTTTATTGATATCCTTAACCAGATAAAACAGATTTGATGCATCCCTTCTAACCACTGAGCTTGGTATTAATTGAGAAGCAAGACCTGAGATTTTGCTAGTGTTGAGCTGTTTATAGAAACAGGAGGTGCATTCCTCCCCTTTTCTTCAGCCCCATAGTAATTGTTTTTTTGTTTGTTTGTTTGTTGTTTTTTTAACCAGCAGTGAATACAGAGGAGAAACCAAGGACATTTTCTGACTTTTGTTTCCATGAACAAAAGCTGTTTGGGCAAGGGAGCACTTTCTGAATGCTCACAAGGAGAACGGCATTCTTTATTAATAATTTTGGTATGGCATAAGTAGATCTCTTCTGTTATTACAATTCTCAAGGATTTCTCATTATACAGCTACTTAACATTTGCAATTCAGAAAGTTTATACTAATTCTACATGTGTTTATGTTTAAACAAACCAGTATACTTGTTCCTTGCCCTTTGAAAGGCATATGTTATCATAGAGAAGATCTAGAGATTTTTCCATCATCTAGACATTTTGGCCCAAATGGCTGATTAACTTTGAAGTTTGTCTGTATCTGCTTCCTTGCAATAAAAGTGGAACATTTATTTGGCCTTTTAAATAAATGACTTAGCATAAGAATCAAACTTTGCATTTAATTCCTGAAGCTTATATTTAAATGAAAGTAAACTCTTCAACTGGATACACTATACATGCTAGAATGAATGGTGTTTAGTGAAATTTAGCTAATGCTTAAAACTGTGTGTTTTAATTTAATGTGGTGAGTCTGAGTTGAAAATAATTTTATGATGTGTGAATTGGATTGTGTAGTGAGTAGAATATTAGAAGATACCTATAAGTGGCATTATAACGTTTTTGTTTTAACTGATTCATAGAATAAGCTTAGAGCATATAGGTGTGATCTGTGGATTCAGGATGAAGAATTAATGTTTATCAAATAAACACTAAGAAAAGTGGGTTGAAAGAGTCACTAAGATCCATATAATAAAAAGATCTTTGGGGAGAGATGGAAAACTAATTAAGCATGAAAAGGTTTACATATTTTCATACATCTTTCATGTATGATTGTAATTTCAATAAAGAGTTGTAGGCATATACTACTCTATTAGCAAGCTTCTGGTATATTAAGAAAGACTATAATTAGATTTAAAAAAATTATTCTTACTTGAAGTATCAGGTAGATAAAAAGTAGCAAAATAACCATGGGCGGTAATGGCAATAGTAAGAATGGATATGAGAGTTTATCATGAAAATTGAAAATATACTCTCTAATTCTAGATTTCAAAGACAGACACCAGCTTTTCATATGAAAAATACATTTATGGCTGGGCGTGGTGGCTCACACCTGTAATCCCAGCACTTTGGGAGGCCAAGGTGCGGAGATCATGAGGTCAGGGGTTCAAGACCCGCCTGACCAACATGGTGAAACCCTGTCTCTACTAAAAATACAAAAATTAGCCAGGCATGGTGATGCATGCCCATAGCTCCAACCACTGGGGAGGCTAAAACAGGAGAATCCCTTAAACCCAGGAGGCGGAGGTTGCAGTGAACCGAGATCGCACCACTGCATTCCAGCCTCGGCAACAGAGCAAGACTCCATCCCAATTAAACAAAAGAAGAAGAAGGAGAAGGAGAAGGAGAAGGAAAAGAAGAGGAGGAAGAAGAAGAAAAGAGAAGAGAAAAGAAGAAGGAGGAGGAGGAGGAGAAGAAGAAGAAGAAAAGTATATTTATAAAAATCAGTGATAGCCACTCTCTTTTAAAACACAAAATGTCACATATAGCACAGTTCTTTGGTAATAAAGGCAGAAAGCAGAGCAAAGATAAATTTACACTCAATTGCATAGTTATTTTTTGCTTTGGGATGTTGTTGGATTTTTTGTAATTTTTTTTTTTTTGCCAGCATGAATTCACTTTATTGTCACCCTTATTAAGAATGGGGTACAAATGTTGAAACTGTTTAACCACTGCATTTAACTATTAGTCAGATTTCTTATACTTCACAATCTACTTTCAGCCTAGAGTAACATCAACAAGGTGATACAAAATCAAAATACTTAAATCCCTGAGAGGAAAAGTCACCAAAATCATGTCCCTATTTCCTAATCCTGAATATTGTGATTCAACCATTTTTCTATATACAGATGAAGGAAGTAGAAATGGGTTATGGGGGCTGGGAATCAGAGAAAATGACACACAAAAAAGAAAAGATAGAGAAGGAAACAATCATAACAATATTAAAAGAACAGTTGAGAATTTTCTGTATTTGCATAGAGGTCTTGCAACTTAACACATGAAAATAATTCCGTGTTCATCAACTGCCATAACACTTCTAGGTTTTTAAAATTGAACTATTCCTGTTATGTCATTAGTGTCCAGGTCTTTGCCATCCCCAAGCAGCAACACTTGGGAACTTGTTAGAAATTCAAATTCTTGGATCTCTACTGGAGCCAGAATCAGAGTCTGCATGTTTAAGCAGATTCCCAGGTGATTCTTATGAATGTTAAAGATGAATATGGCCCCGTCTGTTGGCAGAATATGAACTTATTCCTTGGAGACTAAAGACAGTGATGAAACAGCATGTAAAAAGCAGATGAAAGATTTTCTGAAGTGAAAGCAAAAATAGGAGGAAATACAAAATTCCCCTTTTATGCCAAGTGTTTCCTACTTGAGAATAAATCACTAAGGTCATTTACTAGCTCTAACTTGAGAACCACAAACTACACTGGGTTCACCCGCCTTTCATTGCTTCTCAAAGTCAAACAAAAACGCTCACAATTTTAATGTTTGGCAAATACAGTTATGTACTGCATAACAATGTGTTGGTCAACAAGGAACTGCATATATGATAGTGCTGTCGTACGAGTATAATAAAGTATTTTTACTATATCTTTTCAATGTTTAGATATGTTTGGATATACAAATATTTACCATTGTGTCTATAGTATGCGGTACAGTGCTATACAGGTTTGTAGCCTAGGAGCCATAGATTATACCACATAGTCCAGGTGTGCAGTAGGCTATATCATCTAAGTTGTATAAATATACTCTGCAACATTCACACAAAGCTGCCTAATTGCATTTGTCATAATGCATGCCTGTTGTTAAGCAATGTATGACCATAGTTGTAAATGATGCGTGTTTATTCTTCCTAGCTGAAGTCTTCAGGTAATGATATTTTAATGTTTTGATTATAAGTAAACCTAAATGTCTCTCCAAATTGCTCTGCTGCCAACTGACCATTTTTATATAAATATGTTGCTTTAAATGTAGTTTGTTATGTATGTATTATGTCACCATCATACACATATGCACACACACAGAGACATACACCTCACACATTCAGTGTGAATGCTTCATCACCTTTATTATGTACACTAAAATTTCAGCATGGTTTATGGAATTGCTGTGGAAGGGGAAGAGGGGTTGTCTGTATGAGCTATAAACCCTGGAAACTTGAGCAGAGAATTCCCAACAGCAAGAACAAAAGCAAACTGAGTGCCTGGGAGGGAGGAAAAAGAAAAATGATACCTGTTCTTAGGCATATAGATTGTCCCAGAGGAGCAATTTATTAAAGAAAAAAGAAACAATGTTTTACATTTTCAGTAGCATATTTTAGTTATGGTGGAACACAATATTTTCTAGATGATGTTAACAAGGGTCAAGTGTGATTGCAGAGAGAAAGGCTCTTAGCAAACTATGACATTCTTGGTCAGAGTTAAACTCTGTTATCCTTGTTTTTTTCCTGCCAAATGATCCTGATGTGTGAACTGGGAAATAGAGTGCATGTTTGTGTATATAATGCTACAGTGCTTACACTATTAACTTCTGTTTATAGCTTGGCCTTTGGAAATAGCTGTTGGGAAAAAGAATTGCTCTGAACTTGAAAATCTTGAGGCATTCTGAAAAAATAAAACAGTGTTTTACCAAGGTGGGAAAGGTGACAAATAGATACACCCTCACAGTCTCAGAAAAAGAATAGACTTTTTAGATGTGGTTACTGTGTTAACCATTAGCAAAGAGAAATAAACTGGCATGACAACTTGCAAACATGTTATAGCAAAATGTTAGCAATAAAAATAAAATAATTAAAAAGAAAGAAACATGAGAGCAAATGAAAATAGCATGGCAAATACAGTTTGACTTTTTTAATCCACAATCTAAAGATTGGATTTAAAAACGTGAAAATCTAAAGCTGTCCAAAAGTACCCAATGCTGTGTATTGTATAAGGAGTTAAGGAAACTGTAAAATCAGAGTATATGAGCTCAAAGACAGAGTGATAAAACAGCAGGAAAAGAATGCTTCTGAGTTGAGAAGGCATAGTAAAATCTAAAAAAAGCCTTTTCAAATCTAACAAACAAATTAAAATCAAGAATGATAGAAAGACACAACTGAAGATGAGATCACTGGTGTAGGGGAGAAAAAATCCTTCTCTATCCTTTTAGGGTCTCCTGCTGGACCTAAAAATTAAGCTGACATAAAACATAGTAACATCTCTTAGTCTCACATAAGGTAAATTCATCAAAGGTACTGGGGTTAATAGACCCTACAAAGTGTTGATTGGAATGATGAGAGAGACACTACAGAGCTCAATTTGTGATGAAGGATGAGGATCTCTTTATTGCTGAATGGTCAAATAGTGATGATGAAAAATATAGTACTCATGTTAGAAATAGACATGTCCTTATGAAAAAACAGCGATTCAAAGACTTTCAAAAAATCAATGATTGAATACATGATAAAAAGAGGAATGGATATGAGGGAAGTCAATTCACATGTGGCTGTTTCCTCACAGTTTCTCCCATGTTAATGAGATTAGGGTCTCTGGTGTGATTCATCCATTCATTCAAATCAGTAAACATTTATTAGGTACTCATTTTGCTAAGCATCTTCACCCTTAGTAATGTATCATTGCATTGTTTTTCTTTACCACCTTATAAGTTGTACATTTAAATCCAAGGGTTTAGGGATGGAGGAAAGAGTTTTTTGTTTTTTGGTTTTTTGTTTTGTTTTGTTTTGTTTTGATGGGGAAATAAGATACATTAATTGGTTGCTCGTTTGCTTGTTTTAAAATGTCAACAGATTTAATAAGTATAGCAAAAAATGGAATAAAGAAAGATAATGTTTTCTTTCCAAAAACCCTTTTGTAGATATATATGTGTGTATTAGTATACATATATGTGGATAGATACAGATAGCTTGATATCTCGATGGATACACAGAAAATTGTTAGTAGTGGTTAATCTTTAAGAATAGTATTGGTGAGGGTAGATAGGGTAGGAACTTTAAATTTTACATGTTATATACTTAGGTATATTACTTTCTGTTGAAGAGGAATTAAAATACCTATAAGGAAATTGTCCAACTTTCTTATATTTGGTAGCACTGAAGCTTGGGATTGGCCAATAGCTGAGCACTGACAGGCAATTTATTTTCATTATTTTCTGAACTACATTTGTGTGTATAGGAACTTGTCAAAGAATACAGATCAAGGAAGGGCCTCCTCTATTCATTTCCGACATTCTACCTTGTAAATGGGGATTCACTCTGATTGTAAAAATGACAGTGTAGGGAAGCATCTTCACCTTTCTCTTCTGTATGAACTCAAGAATCTTAATCCTCAGTGTGTTTGGGAACCCAAGGAGCTTAATATTTAAAAATTATTCAGCACAGTGTGGTTTCATATTTTATATCTGATGCTTTTTTCCCCCAAGGAAATTCTAATAGTCCTCCTATATTATTCACAATATAAATGTCTCGTTACTTCCTAGGTTTGTATTCTTGGGAGTCTTAGAAACCATTGTTATTGTTACCATTACAGTTGTTTTGTCAATAACTACCTGTTTTAATTTCTTTATAATACAACAGATCTCTCAATTCTCAAAGATAAATAAACCTTAAGCAAATTTAAAACATATGGGAGATAATTATCTCAGAAAATAGTTGAATTTCACATCTGAAAGAACCTTCAGAGTAATCTCGTTAAATCCCTTTATTTTATATGGGAGAAAACAAAGTCTCTGGAAAGCGAAATGTTTTAGCCAAGGTCACACAGCTAGTTGCTAACAGAACCATGTTTGGAAACCTAATTAACTTTGGCTGATCACACCTGTCTGTACCTGGGAATGTTTGCTTTCCACATGGTGCCCATCCTCCCCTTTGCCTAACCCAGTAAGGAAACTTGTGTAAGAAAGAATGTCAGGCCAAGTGCGGTGGCTCATACCCTGTAATTCCAGCACTTTGGGAGGCTAAGGTGGATGGATCACCTGAGGTCAGGAGCTCAAGACCAGCCTGGTCAACATGGTGAAATCCCATCTCTATTAAAAATACAAACAAGGTAGCTGGGTACAGTGGTACACACCTGTAGTCCCAGCTACTGGAGAGACTGAAGCAGGAAAATCACTTGAACCTGAGATGCGGAGGTTGCAGTGAGCCGAGATCGTGCCACTGCACTCCAGCCTGGGCGACAGAGTGAGACCCCATCTAAAAAAAGAAAAAAAGAAAAGAAAAGAAAGAAAGAATGTCCTTACCACAGAGAACTTTGCAGGAGTGGGGCAGGAAAGTGAACTGAGATTTGATTTAGTTGGATGTTCATTAACATTGACTTACTGATGGTTACACTGAACACATTGAAGAAATAAAACCTGTGCTGATTTTTTAAAAAATCGAAATAGCTTGGGGGCACTCATCTGCTACCAATATCTTTATATTTCATAGCCATGATGTTTATGCAAATATGTTCTTTTATATGGGAGACTACACACTGTGTATCTCTGTATTAGTCAGACTTCTTTAGAGAAACAAAACCAAAAGGAGCTATATATATATATATCGTTATATAGAAGGAGGTTTCTTATGAGGAACTGGCTCACACCATTATGGTGTCTAAGGAGTCCCATAAACTTCTATAGGCTGTAAACCCCGGAAACCTAGTGGTGTAGTACCAGTCTAAGCCTGAAGGCCTGAGAACCAGAGGAGCCCATGGTGTAAGTCCCTGTCTGAGTTTGAGGGCCTGTAAACCAGTTGTACCAATGTCTAAGAGAAGGAGAAAATAAATATCCCAGCTCAAGCAGAGATAGCAGATTTACTCTTCCTCTGCCTGTTGTTCTGTTCATGTCCTCAGCAGATTGTATTATGCCCACTCACATAGGTGAGGGCAATCTTCTTTACTCAGTCTCTTGATTCGAAGGCTAATGACTTCTGGAAACATGGTCACAGATGCAATCAGAAATAATGTTTTACCAGCTATCTGAGCACCACTAAACCCAGTCAGTTGACACATAAAATTAACTGTCACAGCCCGTTATCTGTGAATGTCTTCTAAAAAAGAAGCCTCATCATTTTGCATTGTTACAGAACAACAGTATAGACCATATATATATATATATAT